>NW_020799097.1:20493514-20679392 GCF_003259725.1 Athene cunicularia
CAGGTGCCCCCGCCCAGCGAAAGCGGGGCTGCTTGGCTGCGGAGCTGTGGCAGCTCCGGGCTGATTTCGCTCTCGGGGCCTCCCGGCAGTTGGGGCCTGTGGCCAGTGGGAGCCGCTGTTGGCTCCAGGTCAGACTCGGCCTGGGGATCAGGGGAGTCCCCTGGGGGAGCCATTTGGGGCTCGTCCCCTGGAGCAGCAGCTGCGGGCGAGGACTCTCCCCTGGGCTCAGGACGCTGCCCAGGGAAACTCCTCGAGGGGCCTTGGGTCGGGAGCTGCCCTGAGCAGGTGCTCGGGTGAGAGCCCTCGCTTGTCAGGTGAGCGAGAGAGTGTTTGGGGTTGTCCTTAAACCCCAAAGAGTGGGGCTTTGTTCTGCATTTCAGGTTGCCATTAAACCCCATAGAGTTCTTTGTTAAGCGTTCTGGGTTGCCGTTAAACCCTAGAAAGCTGTTCTGTTCTCCTCTCACAGACATTCGAACCTGTAATTTACGGAGAGCTACTTACCTGTGTTAATATTTTTTTTTTATTTTTGGTGGTTGGTTGTTTATTTGAGAGCATCCGTAACAATACCTTTAACTTATGAAGGATCATTGTTGATAATATTACTGTCCAAGTAGCTGAAGAGCAGTGTTTCTGACTAATTCATAGAAGGAGTTTCTTAGACCTTAGTTCTTGTTTTCTTGTTCAGAAGCATGGCACTGGTCTATCTTTGGCACTGGTATCTGTCATCCCAGACCTTGGGGCTTTATAGTTACTATGACTGCACATATACACTCACTATCTTTCCCACAGACATAAGAGACTTCCCAGAAATAATTCAGCTTTAATCTATCCTCCTCATTTATCAGACTGTCCTAAGACCCTTGAGGTCCTGCCCTCCCAACTGCAGATTCCATTGGAGCTATTCTGCAGAACCAATGGATGTTCCAACTGCTTCTTCGGACAGACTTGTGGTGGCCAGCAGGACACTATCATACTAGCTTGTACTGTAAATGTAGGGAGGACCACACAATGCTAATATCATTAAGCACTAATTAGCATTGTCTCACCTACTGGCAATACCAGTCTTGAGCAGTCCTGGGAACATATACTCTCTGCCTATCTTGTCCATGATTTCATGCTGGGTCCCCTTCACTAAAAGTAGCTCATGTGAGAGTGAGTAGCCTCTGCTTCAAAGGGAAGGTTAAAAGCAGGCCACAGCATTTTCTCCTTGCTAATGAAATTCCTGCCTGTCCTCAGCAAATGGCTGATACAAAGCCAAACTCCTGTCTGTGCTCAAACTGCAGGGGACTGAGATTCCTGGAGGGGAATAAGAAGGTTGGGTAGACTTAAGAGAGCCCTGGAAAAAGCAGTCCTGCATCCATGAGCAGGAGGTGTTGGTGAGAGTGTGTAAGTACCCTTCTACCTGCAGTTTGTAATTACTAAATTAAGTCCCTACATTTACCCTAGGGCAAGATTTCATCTCTCCAACAAGGTCAAATCAGATGGTCAGTAGTTCGTTTCTCCCACCTACAAAACTCTAGACACTTCCATCCCAGCATGATCCTACAGTTAGCTAATCTTGTGAGGCTTGGGGAATTTAGTAGGGTGTTTTTTTTGTTGTTTTTTTTTTGTTTGTTTTTTTTTTTTTTTCCTGTTGCTAGCCACATATGCACACATCTTGAAATCCACAGAAGGTAATTATCATTGAAGGCTTGGGTTAATTACCTCTTAATGGAAAAAACAGAAAGGCTTATTTCATGCTTATCTTCCATCAGTTTTTACAACAGGGAAAGGACAAGGGCCAGGTTGCTTCAGTACTCTAAAACAAAGACCAGTGTAGGATTCTGTCTAACAATGAAACTTTACAAATATGCTCAATGACAGGCCAATTCATTTCAAACCCAGCTTTTATGATCATCAGTCATGATAATCTTTTCCTCAGAAGGATGGAATGCATTTGTGAACGGATCTTCTAACCTAACAAGAAGGGCTTTAAACTCGGTTCATGAGTGTTAGTTACCCAAGTCAAGAGGTGAGTAAATGCTAAAACTGGAAAATGAATTCACGGAAAAACACTACAAGAGGGACTTTCTTATTTCCACTCAGAAAGGAGAGCATAAATATACCTCAAGTATCTGTACAGTGAGAGACAGAACCTGGACAACAAACAGAAAGGGGGACCATTCCATGCATAGTCTCTGACCTGTGACATTTTTGGAAGCACAAAGACTTGGTGGCCAGTAGGCACCGTTTCTACCCAGACACAGGCTGCTTGGGAAGGAGAGGCAAGAAAGAAAAAGAGGACCCCTCCTCTTCTTGAGTTTCCTTCTATGTGTATGGATCCTTGGCCACACAGAGCTGTAGTATGGAGCCGAAGGAAGTGAGCATGCCTGCCAGATCAGAGAAGCCTCATGATTTTGCACAGACATGTGGGTCTCCCAGGTACGCTGAAGCCATAAGGAAGTTTTGCTTCAGGGACTGTGCAGTCTCAATGCTTCTAAATAAATCTAACATACAATAGATTTTTGTGATTACTGGTATATAAGCTTATCTAAATTTGCCTAAGTTCTATCACAGGTGTTCAGTGTAGTAACTATGTTTTTTTTCGAGGCTTTTCCATCTTTTAATGTTATTCAGATGTGGGATTGTATTCTGTCCAAGAAATAGCGGTTCCACCTGTTTCTTTTTTTCAGTAAAATTCTTTAGAATCATGATTACTAATAAAGCCTGTCAGTTGAGATGCTGCATTCTGATATCATCAACAAAGATTCATAGTAAAAAAAATATTTTATAGAATTTTTAAAGATTCAGGGTGGTCAGTTACCAATCTTTTCAGTCAGTATCCCTTTTCCTAAAAAGTCCCATATTTCCTTGGCAATTAAAGTTTCTAAGGAACAAATGAGATTCAGTGATGTTGCTCATATAAGGGCAACACAGAAAGATGAAATAGTGCATATTCCTTTTAATGGAGTTTACTTTTATAACTCAAGTAGTGTTGTTCCTAATACCTCATCATGCTTGCAGTTTCAAAAATTCAGCTGATGCCTGGCTACACTGTGGTTAATTATTGTCTTGCATTAAGAAAAAATACAGTTTTGTTTTAACTACAGCATTCTTATGCAATATATTAATTGATTCTGGACTCTGCTATGTTCTGTGGAGTAGGAATTATAGTGTTCTTAATCAGCCAAAATACAGAAATAAATAATGGTCTTCCATTTTAGATAAATACAAATTTGGCACATACATGATTTTGCTTGTTCTTTTTTCGAAAAGGAATTGGAAAGTAGACAATACAATTACACTTTACTGCTTAAACTACACATTTCCCATGATGCCCTATCAATTACTTCATAGATGTATACATACATTTGCTCTGAGATGGGCTGTAAGGGTTTATCACATGTGAGTGGGAACACAGACACTATTTCTCACTATACTAATGTTATAGAATTCAATACATATTTTCTAAAAATAAATTATAAAAATAATCAGACAGCAAAGCACTTGGGCAAGAATCATATCCATATGCATCCAGTATACATCTTACACACTGTAGTCATATTATTCACTCAGTTAAAATATGTGCTACGCCTCTGTGTGGAAATAATATGCCATCAGTATACCAAAGGCTAAAATCGTAATAAAACTTTAACTTTGCTTAGAACAAGGAAGTATTTGAATTAAAATTAAATTAACATTATTTTGTTAATCTGATTAATATATTTTTGGAATATTGTTTTCCAAAGACAAGTCATCTCTTTCACATGTAAAATAACAGAATTGATGAGAATACAGTTTTACTTCTTCGTTAAAACCAATACCTGCTTCATATATTATAAAACAGTCATCACCATCTGGTTCTGTTTTGGGGTTTTTTTTATACTTAACTACCAATGAATACAAGCCAATAACAATAGTGCATGCATTCAGCATGTTTAATCTAGTGATGTCCCTAAAATTTACCAAAGTTAATGGCAAAGCTTTTTGAGCTATTCAGGATTTGTCTGTTGTTATGTAATGTAACAAATAAAAAAAATAAAAATTAAAGCTTAGACATATGCAGATCAAAATTAAGTGACTAAAACCCTGAAACAGAACTAGAAATACTCCAAATGGACCACTTTTCCCTATTAAAGGAGTTGACTTTTCAACAAAGTCCGTGATCTGAAAGACTTAAGAAAATAAATTGAATACAGATGAGGAGTAGAATTCTAATGGGCTAAATGTATATGAAGTGATTTGTTTGTGTTTGTTATTCTCTATTAAACTGCAGATTAACATGATAATTGAATATAATTGTTTTCCCTAGAAATCAATCACTAGTCAACAATTAAATCATATTAACAGATGACTCTAGGGGTGCCAATTTGAGCTGATAAAATATTAATATCATCCAAATATCACTGATACTTGTTTTTTCTTATTTCTGAGACCAAATCTCACCTCACAGTACATTACATATTTTTATTTTTTTTTTAGTCTTTCTATCAGTGTGGGCATATGTAAAAAATGGGAGGAAGTTTGTAGGACTTGTCAGAAGAACTTAAATTCTTGAAATAGAGAAGTACCTAAATGATGTGCTTTTTTATTATGCATTAGAAATAAAATAATGCACAACAGCATCTAAAATACAGTGAGGGAAAAAAAAAACCCAAAACAACCTATGAGCAGTCTGAAACACAGATTCCTGCATTAAGAGTTTATACAGCAGCTTTTCACAAGCTACTAAATCATACAGGAGTAACAGTTGTAAGGTTTCTTAATGCATCCAATGAATGTATTTACCAAAAGTTTGGTAAAAGCCTTTATATGGCACTGGCTAGGTCAAGAGCGAGCTTTTCTGCAAATTCCACTTTTAGCATGAAAAAAACTCCAAGTAGGATGTTGAGAGGATGATAAGAACAACCGGAGTTGTTATGGTTCTACTGAGAAATATATCTCGGCCCACATACAGAGAGTGTACTAGGAGGCATACAAAATTAAACCCCTTAATTCTGAAGACAGTCTGCAAAATCCTTTTCAACAGTCTTTTCACATAGAATTACTTGTGCTAAGCAGACGCGCTTTTTTAACTCTTTGAAATTCCAAAATACTTGAATTTAAAATACTTTGGCTTCTCATATTTTAAAATTCTGATTGTTATTTTAGGAGAAAATATTTTATATTATATATCAGGTTTTTTTATAAAGCAAAACTTACAAGCATTTATAAAGTGAATCCACATTACATATGAGAAAATGAAATGACAACGAAATCTGGCATTCATCAAAACCATGAGAGTGTTCAGAAATTTCATCCAGAACAGCCTTCTGAAGCTCAGGTGTATTCCTGTTCCAGATAACTGTGCAAAAGGATCAGTGAAATAGTTTATGTGACAGTGAATGAATGAATGCCATCTTCACTTATCTGGCCATACCTTTAAGGAATTAATCATGTCACAATTAAAAGGTAACAGAACTGTCATAATTATGGATAGATACAATTAAAATCACCTTATTGAAACAAACCAGAACTGATCAATAATCTTGTACGTTCCTTCAAGGTCTGCTGTTTCTGCAATCAAAGGAATTGCATCTAATACCCTAAAATGACTTTTTTACATACTTGACTGCATATTAGTATAAAAAGTATGTTCTCTTGTAAAAGATGGTGCTGTAATCTGATGATTTGAAGCAGAAGTTATAGGTTTGTTTTTGGTTTTTTTTTTAAATATTGATGCACATCTGGGGTTCAGCATATATGTATGCAAGAGATGCTGGCACTAAAAGTAAGATTTTTTCAAAGGACTCAATGGCTCATTATACTCTCACTGAACTTCAAAGAAAGCTTCTATTGATTTCAACTGAAGTAGTGGTAGCTCAGTGCTTAGTGCTTTAGAAAAGAACACCTATGATAAATATGTTCATGTTTTAAATGCTGGCTTTCTCAGGATCCTGCTATGCTTGAAACTTTTGTCTTTAGGTCATCTATTACAATCTGAGCCACACTCATAAGTAAAATTCCTGCCACACAACAGCTGTTCTAACTGCAATAAATATCTTTCTGATCTAATCTATTTGTCATTTGTAATGCTCGTGACATTATAGCAGCTAACTGCAAAAGTGGTTTCTTCACAGTTCTCATTGGACAGACTGCCTTTTCAGAAAACTTCAGCATTAACTGTGATTAAGCACTAAACCACTATCACAGAGAGACTAAAGCTACATGCGCATGTGGCCTGAAGCACATGTTCCTCTTCAGGGCACAACTAATTTCTCCTAAACCATTCTAGGTTCAGCCATTACTTGGCAAGATGAGCAAATAATGCAATTACGGATGCCTAATTATGTCCATAGCATTCTCTCTGTAATGTGAACCTATGGCCAATGTAAATCTGTCAGAAGAAAGTCTTGCTACCTCCTCTGCTGAACTGGCAGGCTATAGCTTAAATTGGTTGTAGGAAAAGGTAGTGAGAGAAATGGAGGCAGGAGGACAAAATCAAAGGCCAGCAACTTAGTAGTGGTCAACTGCTAGCAGTGAAATTTCAAAGTGCGTTTTTTAGCCTTGGCTTATGTAACGAACAGATTGTGCTTCATCATCTCTGTGCCTGAGCAACAGCTTCATGGTTTTGTAGAAACTCATTTTTCCATAAAGAAAAGCAAGATACAACAGTGACTTGAATGTTTAACAGTTCCTACCTGTAGATTTTCCCAACTATATTTTCATATACCTGAGGCAGATTCTCAGTAGCAATCCTAGTAATCAGACTGGTATCATTCATATTACTGCAACTCTACTGGTTTACTTCAGCAAAGGCAATGATTTGTTTAATAAAGGTTTTTTGTTTTCTGGTGATCTATAGATTCTGGAATTTTGCAGTTGAAAGCAAAAGGCATTACTGAGTACAAAATTCAGTTTTGAATCAGGGATGCTTGGACTGGGATTTTGTTTTTCTACCTGATTCTTGTAAAGGAATCACATGTGGAGAATAATAGGAAGCATCAACTTTTGAAAGCATATAATAAAATATCAAAATTCTAAGGTAATATTACTGTATAAATTTGAAATTCTGTGAGAGTAACTTCTTGACAGCTTGCTAGTTTCATCCTTATTCAAGTCTGTAGGATCCTTTAGAAAATAATAAGACCACATAGTAATTATTTAAATCTTTGGATTTATAAATAAATATATTGAGAGATATATCCAAGTCTTTGGATTTACCTTTTCAATATGAATAATTTGTAATTTTGACCACACTCATATTTTTAGAAATATTGGTGTAATTTAATGAAAATTAACATTTTAATCATGTTTAAAATACAGAAGGCGTAAACAAGATTTTGTTCAGTAGCCTTGCAAATTGGTACATTCTCTTGCTTTTTTAAAAATTCTAATAGGTGAACTGATTGATTCTCGCCTGGTATCTGAATTGTTGAATTATTAATAATTTTAACAAATGTATTTACAATTAATCCATATGGTTCTAAGCATCTTTCTTCGTGTTGGAAAATGGTGCATATTTTGCATCAGTGTGAAAATGAATTAGAATTTAATAGCATTTCTAAAGATGACCAGTTAAATTGGAATTGCAATAAGCTTTCTGTCCGTAATGAAAACAATCTAAAACTTAATTGTGTAATTAAACTGAGTGCTTCTGGTAACAAACTGATAATTATCTTTTAATGACCCTATAAATCTAACCTAATCTAACTGCTGTTTAGAATCTCACCTGAATTTAAGAAGGATATTTGCTTTTCTTATTTGTTTGTTTCAGAAATTAGTTTGAAAATTAGTATATGGTGATGTTTTAATTTTTAAAGGGATTCCTATATATAATGGTTTCATATATAATTTCTCACCATCCCAGAATATAAAATCAAGGTAGCATTGCAAACTGTATTTAACATTTTTGCATTTTAAATGTCATTTGGAGCTCACAAGGATTACACTGTGATCAGTCATCAATCCTGTTTTATTCATCGTCTCAGTTTATCGTGAAGAATTAATAGATTCACAAATTAGAAATTACAATTACTTCTTATTCAGACTGCCTAATTTCTGCTACATTTGTTTACTTAGGTGGATTTCTTTTGCTCAGTCTCAAAGGGTGATTTAAACTACCAGGCCTCAAGCACTGCTGAATTCCCAAAGATGCCTACAAACAATGATTGTGTGTGTTTTGACTGTGGAGTTACTGAGAAACCCAAAATCTTCTGAGCATCTCAGAAATCAGCTAGTCGGAAGCGTTAGGTTAGCTGTGGTAGGAAGATGAGTGGAAAGATACCTAATCTCTGCTCAAGTCCCAGTGGGAACACAGTTGCTAAAATATATTCTGATTACTAACTTGAGTAGTAGTTAGACCAATTCAAAATGCCACTGGAGAAAACATCTTTTGTTTAACATTCAAGGAAGGAGACCCAGGAACTAAATTTCTTTTAGGCTGCCTGGATCTGAGCATCACAAAAACTTTTCTACAGTTTTCTCTAAATCTTCAATTGGACTTGTACCTTTCATGCTAAAAAATAGTTTCAGATGGGTCAGATTCTACATTTACTTGCAGCTTGGCCACCATACAGTGGGAATGCAAGAAGTACACATCACTGACCAATGCACATCACTGTTGACATTGTCAGTGGATGCTGAACACTCGACTTTAAGCATATATAAAGGAATGTTGCTAAAATAGGCATTGATGTTCAGTGGCAAAAAACTTGGTTAGAAATTATTTGAACTTTTATGTAAAGGAATTTCTCCAGCTGGGTCCTAATTTTGAAATCATGAGGAATTTATGGTTATCTTCACAGAACTGAGAATAAAAGCCAAAATATATAAATTAATTTTGGCTCTTTCTGGAGCTGCTCAAATTATGGTGAAAATGTAGGTTTTTAAAATGTCAGTGCAGTTTTGTGCAGTTCTTTCTTTTTGATCTCTCATAATTGTAAGTGATTTTACAAATCATAGAAGCAAGTAGATGATTTGAAACATAAGCATTACTTTTGATGTTATAAACTGATTATCACTTATGACACATTAGGAAGTAGTAGGTATGCATAGTCACTACTATATTGATATTTTATATAATATAGTCAACTGAACTTTTCTAAAGGGAAGTTATGAGATTTTGCTTTCCAGAGGAGTTTATTGAAATCAGTTTGAAGCAACCTATTAATTTCTGTATGTTTTAATTTAGTTCTAGTGAACTCTTTCAGAGGATTTTTAACAGAAATATGCATGTAAAATTAAGTAACAGTCCAGAACAAACAGCAAGCAGTTGTAGGAATGAGATTGCATAGATCATTTCCTGAGCTGCAGAGAAAGGATGAAAAGGAAGATTACATGGATAAGTTTTATAAAGAAACCTTTAATTTTTATTTTATAATATTAATATTAAATAAATATTTACTATAAAAAAAACAAGTGCTGAAAACTAAAACCTGTCAACAGTACAGATTCTGAAAGGATTTGTACAATAAACAATGTATGTTTCATGGAAAACAGCTTCATCCTTCTCAGATGAAAATATTATGAATGGGTTAGAAATTAATTAAAACTGATGAACTGGTAAAATCTATGACAAGATATTACAAGGAAATTAAAAAGATGAATGAATAGAAGAGAGGATATCCAAAAGTAACCAGGACGAGACACAATCGGAGATGGTCCATTAAGCAAGAAGGGAAAGAGATACAAAGCTGAGGAAAGGATATTGTGTAAACCACTTATTTAAAATAATTATTCTTTTTGTTTGTTTGTTTGTTCTGTTTCAATCATCAATAATGTGGTTGTAGGCTCCTCAGGCATTTCATATAGATCATCTCGAGCAACATACAGTGTATAGATGGAAATCAACATCTGGAACAGGAAGATGGTGAACTAAAGATACTGTAATGTATGCTATTCTCATGTCTGTCATCTTTTCTAAGTGTGGAACACTGTTTAAACTCACAGATAAAAACAGAGATTGGCTGGACCAACCAAAATGGAAAAGGAATTTGTTGTTGCTCACAAAACAAAACAAAAAAATTAACTATTGTTTACAAGCATTTAACTATTGTTTCTTTTTTTTAGGAATTTTAATCATGGTGTTTTAGCAGCACAATATTTATGGAAAGGAAATTGAGAGCTTCATATAGGAATCATATTGAAACAAAGCTCCAGGTCTGCTTGCACAACCATTCCTAGTAATTATTTTTGCATTTATCCAGGAACAGACATAATCAGCAAGCAATTTTGAGCCATAATGAGTCAGTCAGGCTTACACGTTCAGCATCAAGAATCTCACTATAGAGAATGTTTTGTCGTGAATTCTTAGGAAAGCCAGGAGAAGTTAAAAATGCATACAAAAAGATAAAATGTCCACAGAAGCAGCTACATATTAACTGAAATATAAAGAGGGAAACCAGAATAATTGCATTTTACATTTATGTTCTTTATAAACTGGTTCTGGATTTCCAATGATGCTCACATGACATGGATTTAAGTGATATAATATTACAACATTTGTGAAATTTTTTAAAATTTTTTAAATTTTAATTCTTCACAGGAGGAATTTGTATAATTCCAGGAACATTAAATTTACTGCTAACATTCTTTTTAGCACAGTATATTCATATCCCTGTCCTCAACAAATATATATTATGTTTTTATTTGTCAAGATCAGTCATTGAATTACAGAACAAAATGGAAATAAGTTTGTTAGAAATCCTTACCTTTAAGCACAGGAAATAACCATGCAGAAAAACTTCTCGGTTATTCTGCTATGACTGAGTGGAGTCCAACATCTGACCTATTTTAATTTTTGCAGTAACTCATATTAAACAACTTTTTTTCTCCGAGCAAAGTAAATGGTTTCATGAAACTAGGTTATTCAGCTGTGAGGACTGGAAAGAGCTTGCAGCATCTGCATCACAGCTGGAAGCACAAAGAGAAAACTTTCTTTTGTCTTTAGAAGTTACTAGGTAAATGAGGAGAGTATGTAACCATAACTATACACCAAGTGCAGGTTTTCTAGACAGTGCAGTAGATGACTTTCCCCCTGCATGTTTTTTTTTCTGTCTTCTGACAGCTCTTCTACCTCGTGAAGCAGACTCCTCTTCTCTGCCATCCATGTAACAAGTACAAAGTTTCAAGATGCCAAAACTGTTAGTCCAACTTTTCTACAGGCAACAGTCAAATGTATTACTGTCACACTTTCCTCTGTCTGCTACCAAAAATATTACAATAGCCTCCTCTATCCTCCTGCTGAACAAGACTGAAGACTCCAAAGAACCAAATCATGCTATTGAGATGTTTCTGCATTAATTTAACAATCATATATGAGACTCAGATAAGTCAAGATCCTTTGGAAAGTTTGAGGAGAGGGAAGAACACTGAGAAAGTAACTTTAAAAAAGTGTTGAAAAAACATCAAATTAAATCCCACAGTACTGACAAGACTACCCTGAAGGATCATAGAATTAGTGATCCGGAAAACTAGCTTTTTATTTTTGAAGATTGTCTACAGTGTATAAAACTTTTTTTTTAAAAAAAAGAAGAGGAAAAATTACTTCATCTGAGCATCATTAATTGGTCTTGCACTGTTTAGGATGTTTCAGGTGAGACAGAGAGGCTCACTGGGATTTGTGGGAGATGACTGAACTTCTAGTTATGACTGAGAGAACTTCACTGCCTGTCTTCCTCTATTGCAATACTGACTTTTATTACCAATCTCATGGAAATACTTTTAACAGCACTTTTTCTACATTTCAACTGCCTTCCTGCCCTACTTCTGAATTTTTATTGCCCCCTTTTGTCCAAACTACGCCATCAGTGACTACAGTATTTTTTCTAGGAAGAAAAATATAGATATTTCTAGCACAAGGATTTAACACAAGTTTGCTATCATTATTTGTAAATGGATTAATTTCATCAGGGTCAATTTCACAGTTTCTTGATAGACTCCTTTTTGTAAGCACTTGCAGGTTGAAATATGGTTTTAAGATAGCTGGAAGGAGAATGATATTGTGAGGGGGATTTCTTCTTGCTTTATTGCATTCCTACTGTAATTTAATGCTGGTGCCATTTTCAGAAGAAATGTATAAAAAAATGACACAACATGGGCAGATAAAATTCAAAAGCACCTTTGAACATACCATTAGACCTTAATATTTCTTTTCATAAACTGTGTAAGGACAGAATCTTCTTAGAAATACAACTCTTATAGAAACACCAAATACAAAGAAATGTGTACAGGATAAGGTTAACAACTCTGTCAAAGACAAGATCCTAATGACCCCCAGCAGTAAACAGAACCAAGCCACATTTAAATAAGAATGGCTGAAATGACACAGTGCAGTCCAACACAGGCCGTAAATCTTGCCCAACCATTAATGAATAAAAATGCATTTCCAAATGCAATTATGGTCCTTTTCCAAAAGAAAGAATTGTTATGGATGATCTAACCTACCAGTGACAACCTTCAGTCTTCTGGATACCAAAATGCCAGTTCTTTTTCTATGGCTTGATATAATCAATGTAATGTTAAGTTGCACCTCATTCATACTGCTCTTGATATCCTTCTGAAAAGAAGGGCATTCAAAGTAGCACTCACGTTTGGAAGGAGTAAGTAGTGGAATCAAAAGATTTTTCACTGTTGGAGAGTGACCACAGCACTCTGCATCCTATTAACATAGTGGTTTACAACAAACTTGAATGTATGCAACTGCGTGAGAGAAAATTAAGATATGGGAACACACGTGTGGAGATTTAGGTACTGTAATCAGGATTTTAACTGAATACCTCTCCTGGAGGTTTCAGATAGGTTAAACTACAGCAGCTGGAAGTAATACTAATGTCTTTTGTGTGATATGGATTTAGAGGACTGTTGCATTCAAATGGAAAAAGATAATTCCACAAGCAAAGAATCATTCCTTAATTTTAAGATTGTTAGGATGTGAAAGAATGGCAAGTTTTGAGTTTTAACAATAAATACCACAAAATTTGAAACAGATGATCTCTATCCCTGTTATACTTAATTTTAATTATATATTGCCTGCTTTATATATATATATAAAAATAGGACATTGAATGGTTGTTGAAACATCATTTCTTGAAGAGTTTATGTGACAAAATACTTTATGCATACTCAATATGCATTATTAATCCCTCCCTGATGCCCAGCAATTTTTCAGGAAGAATCAATTTTTCTCTGAAGAACTGCCTTCCTTCTCAGAGTGCAGGAGCAAAAGCACCACCATTAGAAAACCTTTTTTGTTACCCCATCAATCCAAAGAGGAATTGGAAGGGTTCTAAGCAAGTGCCTGCTGTCAGAAACTGTTCATAAACAAGAAACTGTTTGTAAAGAGGATGTCTCAAACAACTTGAGTGGGACGCCCTGTGGGAGCAAGCTCTGCAGAGGTGGGGTGGTGGGCCATTTCTCTCCCCCTCCCTCCTGTTGTTGCCCAAAGACAGAACTTGCCTAACTGAGCAGGTACAGCCAGAGAAAATGAGAACCTTCTGGAACAACCTACTGCGCATGAGTAAGAAAGACTATACAAAGGCAACACCCCACGAGTGTCTTTGTTGACCCACCACCTACAGACCACACTGGCTACACTGAGACAACATGGAATCCAAAGGTAGTGATTTCCCCTTTTCCTATCCCCTCCTCTACTCTTTTCTATTTCCTCTTTCTGCTGGCTCTTTCTTACATATATTCATGTAAATAAGTTTTGTACGAATTGAATTGTGATTGATTGATCATGGGTGGGTTATTGGGAAAATAGTCTCATCGCCAAAGTGCCTTTTTTCATTCCCAGGGCAGTTATCAGTTGATTGTTGCCAAGTTGTCTCCTTTCACTCACTAATCAAGTCACCAGCACAATTGTTCCTCTGAGTCGTCATGACTCCTCCCGCCCTGTGGCTCTGCCGAGCAGAGACCGGCTCTTCCACCGGCACGCAGGCTCTCGGGGAATTCAAAAGATTCACCCCTCCTCGTAACCCACTACGTGGGACAAGACAACTGAAAATCTTGTTAGAATCACAGAGATCTGAAAATTTAAGAGCTGATTCAACACCTGCGCTAGGACTCCTGCTAGCAAGCTGTGCTAATGCAGTGCTGTGATCCAGTCCTCCCTCTCTCTATGGCAAACATCTTTAGGAGGTCCCTGCAAACCCAAACATATCAGATCAAGCTTGAATTTGTGCTAAACTGTGGAAATATGTTTTAAATTGGAGAAAGCTTATACTCTTAATCTGTATGTTCCCATACCACTGGTCCAGTTCTCTTGGGAGTATGGATCTAGATATTCAGCAAATAAATTGTTAATATAACAGTAGAGAGGTGCTTTAAATTGCAACTTAAAAAAAAATAATTTATCTTCTCTGTCTTTGTATCATGAACCATCTTCTCCAGAATAAAGTATCTGCTCTAGGATAAGCACAATAATTTTTTGAAATTCACTGATTCTAATGGGAGCTTAGTCAGCACAATGCTAATAGATACCCACATTTAGAAAACTACCAGGAATCTTGATTGTACATTTAAAACCACCTAATGGGATGTGAATCCTCAGATCTGAGAAAATAATTGGATTGAGAGAATTTTACTAGCCAGTAGAAAGTGATAATCTGCTGTTTAATTCTGAGAATTTAAGACTATCACAAACTTTCCTCTCACTTTCATGCTGTGTCTTCAAACTCTTCCAGTGCTAACAAGGATGATCCCAATAATTTACAATTAACAATATAAGACCGATATTTCTTCTTTAAAAACAAAAACATTATGTAAACATAACATATTTACCTTATGTGAGTGGAAATTAAGATTTCTGAAAGAATATGTTCAAGGTAGACTAAATAATCTCCACAAAAACTGTTTTCCAGTAGTAACATGTATTGCTTTCCAGTTTGTTATAATCAAGGTCAATTTACAAATTAATACTTCCAATTTTCAAACTGTCATAACACCTCACAGACTATTATTATGTAGTCATTGACATACAGATATTGATGTGTTGATGAAGCTTTCAAAAGCCTTCAGTGTATTAAAATGTACCCAGATCCTTAGTCATGGAGCACATCAATCTCACACTATTATTAAACATACAAATTATCTAAAAATTTGTTATACTTATTTTACTGATGAAATGGCTCCGTGATTTAAATTATTTATTACTTACCCCTGTTCTTTGAACTTCCAAGAAAATCGCTCTTTGAAATGATTTCTCCCACACTGCCAATTCGCTGCCCAGCTCTACATTGAAATAATGACTCTTGCCATGTCCAACCATAACACTGAAACAATATGGCCTCTGGTCTTCAAGATCAAAGTCCTGATGAATACCTAAATAGAAGTTTGCTTGTAGCCAGCAATCATCAGCAAGCCAGAGCTGAAAGACATGTTTCAGTATGTGATTCTTCATCTAGCAAAATCAAACAGATTAACATTGTCTTCTGCAAGTGATGGGTACTTGGATATGTTATGTCATTATGTTAATAATTACCTTGAAGAATTTTTCAGAGAATTAAGTAATAATTTCAAATAAAACTTCTCTCTTTGCTTCTTATTTACTTCACCCTGTATCATGTAATCTAAGTGACTTCTGCAGTTCCAAATTACTGTCAAAAAAGTTATCTAAGCAATACATACATAATTTAAAATAAGTTTGTAGCAATGTATTGTTTACAGTGAAAAGGAAGGAAATCCCTGAAATGTTTGAATACAGTTCAAGAACTGTGTACCAGCTTTACAGGAGAATATAACTACTCTGTTTTAATTGGGTTCCAATATGCTAAACACCAAGGAATGCAGTAATTTATCAAGAACCCAAGGGCTAATTCTGGAAATGACAACGTGAGCTTTCAAATGTCCTCTAATAGCTGACAATGCTGCTCTGCAACTACATGGGGAATGAAGTGAGATCCTGCCATCACCTTCAAGATGAAGAACAGAAAATTCACATTAGTCTTTCATAATGAAAAATATGCCTGTAACAGAACATTTTGTAATGGAAACAAACTCTTACAAGGAACTTCCCTAATCTTTCAAGACTTCGTTGATTAGAATAAATATAGAGGAAAAGAAAACTACAATAAAAAAGCTACTGATTATACATCTGAGTACTTTCACTGACTCAATTTCCAAATTATTCATTTTAAAAATTTCTATTTATCAGATAGAGCCCCTTCCTATCTCTATTTCTCCCATGATGACATGGGCCAGAAAAGATTGAAAGAACAAAAGAAAGTAATTTGCGAAAGGATGTTATTTCTTATTTTCTAAAGGCACCTGCAAACAGAATTTTCTTTCTCTAGCACTCCAGGTTAGGTTTAGGAGTCTTGACTCCAGTCAAGCAGATCTGAGATAAAAGCAGTCATGTTTGATCGGACTTAGGTGACTTTGAAAAGACCAGAATGCAGATTTCCAGTAGTACCCAAGTCCTAGAATCTTGTAGTCAGGATAAGCCTTATAAGTTAGAAGTTATTTTTCCAGAACTTCTAATAGTCCATCATACCTTATTGAGGCTATAGCTGAAACTCCATGCACATCAGAACAAACAAACTGGAATTTGAGCATCCAAAATAATGTAAAATCTTTCAACGCATGTAAAATAAATGCTTAGATGTCCAGGGTCTTGTGTCCCTCCTGTTCCAGATGCACACACAACCACCCTTGCAGGACAGCAGTGAAGATCCATTTTTTAAAGTAAGGAAAAGTAGAGGAAACAAATGCTCTGCTAGCACACCATCTTCTGTGTAGTTCTCTCATCTTCACAAACAGAATCAAAATAGTGAGACAGGAACTAAATATTTTGCTTTTTCCAGTGAATTAATAACACAAAGCTAGCAAATCCTAACCTTATGCAATTTAGTCAAGTTAAGCTATGGATGTTTTGTGGGGCACCTCAGAAGCAGCACATAATGCCACCTGGGTATGCAGCACTTTGTTGTCAAAAAAGGCCCTGCAGCTACCTGAGGAAAGAACAGTCTTGAGGAAGTTCAAAGTTATTTTACAACTCTCCTTTGGACTGGTGAAAAGGAAGCTGAGTAAAATACCTGTGTATCATCTGGTTGGCATCTATAGAGTGACAGGTATTACATCTACACCCGCTTCAAGACTCAGTGCTGCTCATCCTGCCTCATAGACTATCATAGTAATATTTTTTCACTTTGCATGTGAAAATCTGATGTGTGAAAATACCAGGCGATAAAAGAAAATAAAATGTCTTTAAGACAGGTGACTTAAAAATGCGTCTAACATTCTCACCCCTGAAAAACACAATTTTTCAGTAACAGTTCCAGTAAATATGGAGTATGAGGCAAGGTATAGGAAGAAACACATGAGATAAAAGAGAGCACATTTTCAATCATCTGGTTGTTACCACTAAATGTCCATGAATGTGCAAGTGCATAACATATATATGTGAATTTTAATTCACATATTTGCATACACATGTTCATGTATGCAAATGTGTATTTATATGTATGTATGTATGTGCACACACACACACAAATTTAAAATGTAGAAAACATTTTGTTTTTTAAAATGTAATTTACATATTGGATTCTTATTTTCCATGTTTAACTCTTGAGCAATAATAAACATAGATGAGAAACTCCTTAAAATCCATCTTTTGTGAGAAGATACAATAGCACTCTCCACCCTAGCTTTGCACTAGTCCTAATCAATTTATGAAAATCCTTAAGAACACCCTCCCCAAACAGAAGTTTTTACAACATAAACTTCATGTTTCAGTCTGCCAGGTAGAAACCTTAATCTCTTAACAATTTTTCCTATCTTTTTGGATTTGCTCAGTTTGCCTTATTGTCACTTATACCAAAGAATCAACAGAAAAAATCTTAAAGAGTGGAATTCAAGCTGTTGCACTTTTGCTAATGTATTCATGAAGACTGGCAATTAAGCATTAATTTATTAAAATGTCAAGAACATTAAAGAGTTGAATCTTGGGTAGTTTATTTCCTACTCCTTTTTCTTAATGAAAAAAAGTATCATGGAATTTACTTTAAAGATAGATTATCCTTTACATTACCAGAATATTCAAGGAAGGACTGGGTTTCAAATTAGTAGCAACATTTAAAGGTGAAAACCACAAAACGAAAGCCCAAATCACAGCAAGATCTTTTCAAAAGGCATAATGAGTATATATTTCATTGGTGCCTGACTTATTTATCGGGAAAAAGTAAATTTAAAAAAAAGATTAAGGAGACTGCATAAATAATCTGGGACAGAACCTCCGCTCTTTGCTGCTGTCTTGATGCTGGGCATGACCTGAAGTTGCCCACATGTATCCAGCTGGAGGCATGGTCACGTTAAAATCCCGCTATGCCTTCAAGAATATGGCTGTGCTCCTGCAGCTTGCACTGTGGAGCTGAGCTCAAGTCCCGAGCTCCAGAATTGCTATTTTCCTGGCATGGCACTGGCCAAGACCCTTCTCTTTCCCCACTGTTGCCAGAGAAGAGAATCTTCCTCCCCTGTCCAGGGACAGCAGGCTTACAACAGAGAGAAAACAGGCAGTGACGGACAGCGAAATTGTCATCTGACATCACCAGAAACTCTTTTAGCAGCTAGCTAATGGGACTGACACCTCTGTAAAATGCAGATGTCAGCTCATATGTGAGATTTTTTTCTAGATTTCTAACAAATTAAGTATGGTCCTTGTTCTGTTTGTTGTAACTTCATCATGTTTGCTATTTTTTTTTTTTTTTTTAATTTATAAATCACAGTCAACAACATTGGTGTAGGAAACATGCCTATGTTTTTGAAGGTCAGTTTGGGACATGTAGTTGAGCAGTCAGGACATGGAAACTCCCTGCCACCCCATTCTTTGAAGAATTTGGTTATTTAGCATTACAGAGAACTCACCTCTATGCTGAACAGGGCAGTAAAGGGGAATGGAGTGTTATTGTCAGGTCTTTCAGATTTTTTTGGTTTTTTTTCACTTTTCCTTCTGTAAATTGTCCTGAATAACTGTGTTGCACCAGAAAAAAAAAAAAAAAAAAACCAACAAAAAACCAAACAAAACAATCCAAACCCAAAAAAACTTAAGCAGTTCTCCTTCAGCACAATGTTAAGTCAGGATCTGTACAGGTAGCAGAGCAACAGCCTTCCTTCTCTAAAACAGTACATGGTCAAAAGAGGAACAGTAGAGAGTATGACAGGAGCTGGTGAAAACTAAAGCAGATTTGTAATTTTCCAGTGAAACAGCATTTTATCTAAAAAGACTGATTTTTTTTTTTTTTTTTTCACCTGTTAATATGCTTGGTTTTACTCTCTTAGGCAAGGAGGCTTACCTCACTGCAGTTTTTGCTTAGCTGGCAGAGAACTAGCTTAATCTATCCATCTCATGCAACTTATTAGAAAGTATCTTCTGTAAGTTGATTATTTAAATGGACTGCTAAGGTCTTGCCCAAAATCCTTGCTTGGGACAAGCTAAACAGAAAACACGACACTCTCTAGGTGAGGGAAAAAATTAAGGATTCTACGTACAAAAATGCAACATGATGCCCTTTGTAAGATAAAACCTATTATAATATTTTCACATGACCTAAACATTATATAATTTTATTCCTCCAACTACTGATATTAAAGTATTGTTATATATGTCAGGAATTACAGCAAAAGCATTCCTCATCACATTCACTTAAAATTCTGAGCCACTAAGAAAAAAGCAATATCCAGCTTCATTATGCTTAGCTGTGTGTCTCACCTGTATTTCATAAGACCACCTCTAATACTGAAAAATTTCTTCAGTATGGAAGCATTTTAGTAACTTGGTCTCTTGGAGCATGATCCATTTTCCATATTCTCTTATACTTGCATAGCTAATGCACTAGCCATTACAAATAGTTTTTTTAACAAAAGATGAACTATTTGAATGTTAGCTATACCTAGTTAAGATTAATTTGAGCTTATCATTAACAGAAAAGGCAAACTTCTTTACTAAATAATATCATTGTAATCATTAGGAAACCTACCTTGTGAATTTTAAATAGAACCTCACAGAGGTTATAGATTTTTTCAGCTCGTACCCAGTCTAGTGTGCTTACCTATAACATCAAAAGAAAATATTAATAACACATTCTTTACTCTAAAATCATGTACAGATGATTTCTACTGAATGTTCTAAGCATAGGCACATTACTACATTTAATATCCAGCATTTAGAAAAGACTGTCAATTAGCATTCAATTTTTACAAGAAACAGCATCTACAGGAGTCTCACTATGATTAAAAGGTGTTAAATAATTTCATTGATGTTTTTCCCCATTATTACTAGAGTATGATGGAAACCTCTTATGGTCCCTCTGTGGGAAGTTACATAAGCATATTTAATTTCCAATATGCTAACACAGAGAACTCAGAGTTTCAAATGCAGTCAATCAGCTTCATGTCTCAATTTAAAAAAATCTTACAATCAACACGCCAAGTTGCATTCCTAAATTTAGATTTGAGTTTATGTACACTTGGGCAGCAACATCTTAATAATTTTAAAAACTGTAAAGTACTATGTGACTGCAATATTTGAAATTAAGAAGAATGTCAGCTCTGTGCTTAATAATTAATGAAAGACGTATTTTTTGTTTTCTTTTTATTTTGTTACTTTATCCTCTTGACGTGACAGTCTGTTTTGACAGTTAGGATGATATTTGAAGTTTTTCCTAAAATCTATTTCATGATATAATGTGATAAACTGTTTTCCTTCAAAAACAGTACATAGCCTATGTAGTTGAAAGAAAAAAAAAAAAAAAAAAAAAAAACATTATTTTGATTATATATTTTAGAGCAAAATCCTAGTTCTTGGTGAATGCACAGGAAAGGCTGCACAGACATATGAAGAATTTGAGTAAATTGTAACTCTAGGGCTTTTAACCCATGGAAATCAGTGTTTCAGTGGCAACTCTAATGGCAACTTGCATACTTTAAAATACTAGGGCAGATGTAGCTTTTCCTGTTCCCACCTTCCTCCCAAAGGAAGAAAGCAGAAAAATTAAATTTAATTATTTAGGTAAAGTAAAATTCAATTGCAAAACATCTAGCTTCTGTAGATGAAACTTAACTAGGAAAAAACGATGACATTCAAGAACAGATTCTTTTTCTCTGTAGTCACAATAGCACATGGTTCGCATATAATAATCGATCTTGTTCCTACTGTTTTGCATGAACATCAACATGATTTTTAAAAAATATATTTTAAAGTTGAATTTCTAGGTCCTTATAAATTCTAAACTGTTAAGCAATATAGTAGTAAAATGGTGCAAATCCAAATCCCTACAACACTTAGGAGCAGACTTATGTGACTTCTACTGGTTATTAAATGTTATTTCAGAGAGTGCTGTTGGAGGAGAAATGTGAACTTGGTGTTGGTTTCTTTCTAATCTTACACAGTCTTATGTCGACTCCAGTTGAAACTGATGAACATAATTATTGAGTAGACCTCACAGCTATATGTTTCAAAGCAGTGTTTCAAAATGCACCTGAATTCTTTCTTAGTGCGGAAAGCATCCCACCTAAATGAAGATATCAGAGCTATCTAATCTTAACAACCTAATTTCTTAATAATCTAATCTTAATTTCAACAAATTGAGAAAGAAGAAAAGAAGTTTCACTAACTTTAGGTTAAATCTTTAACTTCTAGGTAATTAAATTTAGATGAGATGAATCACCTATTGCAAATGCTACTGAAGACCTCTGGAAGAGAAAGTTCCACCACCACATCTTTTCAGAATATAAAGGGATTTATATTCCAGGGGTTCTCCATTTGACAGTTTTTATATTTTAACAATCAAATGAGAAACATCACTTGAATACAATGCATGCAGTAGAATATGTAAAATTATGTTATATACTTAATATTTCTGTTATATTATAAATAATTTCTCACCATAAATTAAAGCTTAAAACATTGCATTTATCTACCTTTAACAGTACTTAGTACTAAAGGACCTTTGTGAAATTTAATCTAATGTTAACTTTTTTAACAAGTGTTTTTAAAGCAATTGTAGATACTATCATTGTCCTCCCATCACTTCATAAAATGTAGCAGTTTTCAGAGTCATACATTTCTGATTTTTAGATTTCTCTTACTGTTTTCCTTCTAGTAAGGTTGATTCAATATTTTATTTGAGCTTTGCTTTTTAATTATTGCTAAGAGCAATAACATGAGTTTAGAAAAAACTGAAACTGAGGAAGTATAAAGCCTATTCATAAAGAAATACACATTTAAACACACACATTGAGCAAGTACTGCAAATCTCTGCTTAATCCTTATTTACAGGGAAATCTTTTTTAGTTTGATGGCTGTTTTGAAAATAATTAAATAATAGAGGTTTTGGCTCATTACTGGTGATCTTCAAAAAGGATCTTCATGCCTCTTGCAAAATGAGGTTTACAGCCTAGAATGGTGGCTAGTTCATTATTTGGTCTTGAATTTCTTGAAGGGAAAGATTCTTTTCAATCTCAGTTTAAAGTAGGAGAATCCTTAATTCCTGTTAGTGGCTAGACAAGATATAAAAGCATAAGCACCAACTTAATTTGCTGTTCATGAAACTGAGTTTAGTGACACAGGCTATAACCTAAAAGCTGTTGAGACATGACTGAACTTTCATTTGCTCATACTATTTTTTTTTGATTCTTGAAGATTAATTTAAACTGTTGGGGTTTTTTGCTGCTATTAATGATGCTACCACGGACAATGGTGACACTGCTGTGCCATTAAATTCACTCTGAATACTTCAACCTTCTACCCATTATCCCATGTATCTCTTTCATCCTTTATTATCTGTAACCTCTTATGACTTTTTCAGCAGAGATAGCTAGTGATGATGATAACCGTCAGCACCTATATAAGCCAAGATTTTCTTTTACCATGTATGTCAGAGAAAAGCTACCATACTTAAAGCCAAGAGTGAAATAGTCTGACTATCATAGTGTGTATGGTCATCAGAAGAACACGAATGACATGTTGAGAGCGATTTTAAGGAGGGGAAACAAATATACTACAAAGGGATACTAAAATATAAAGAGACAGCTGACATTAGCTACAGTTTCCTCAGAAGAATTGTAGCATGTCTAAATTTAAAATGTTATTGTTATAGACTGTATTGCTTTAAAAAAAATCACAAATGATCATATACTTCTAGTCAATGAGAAAAGCTGGAAAGAATTAGAAAAGTTCACAAAAGTTCAATACCTTTCATTTGCTTTAAAGGAGGATTCAGTTTGTTGCAGGCTTATCCATCATCACACATTTAATAACTGGGTAATTATAATTAACTAAGATAAATGAGGTACTGAAATATATTCCTTAGACAATAAAAAAGTTTTTCTCAAGTTGCCTTGGAATTTGTCATGTAGGTATTCTATACTTTGCAATTTCCTGCATTTATTTTAGCACGACAAGATAATTATTTTTTAGTAAAGGATACGACAAAATGTTTCAAAAAAGATATATTCAGAATGGGTCACTTAGTGGGACATACTTTCATTCATATGAGTTTAGTTTTGATGAAGTATCAAAAATAGGGTCAAAATACATGAAAGTACCAATTAGCATTCACTAAGCTTCCACTTCAATTCTCGTTTGTCTAATACGTGAATATATAACCACCAGTAGCTGAATGCTATTATTATTATTATCAGAAGACCAACTCCTTAGCTAACTCAATGCATTATGTGATGTATTGAATACTTGCTTTTGCAGATATTTGGATGTATTAGTCCTTTCAGAAAGATTGTAAAATAACACATTTGTAAACTAACAAATTACACTGAGCTAATCACAGAGACAATAAAAATGAACAAAAATAGAAAAATAGGAATCTGCTTACAATTTTAAGTCCATAAGGAGAGACTGAAATAAGTATGTAGAGTTACAAAAGTGCTAAACGTTGCAGAAGTAACACTTTACTTCATCATGAGTTTCTGTAAGTTCCTTGAGTTTTAAAAACAGGCATTACAGTAGATTTCTGAAAAAAAAACCCCTACTAAAATCTAGTTTTACTTAGACCATGTGAGCTCAGCATCAGTTCAGGCTCATATTCCAAATATACTTAGCTTAAAATACATGTGTTAATCCTTGAGTGTTCTTTAAAAAGTTATGATTTAAAATATAGAGGAAAATAAAAATTTAAATTATTTTTGATGCATACATGTAGTAAACAACAAACTGAAAAACAATTACTTCCTAGAAAAGTATTCTGCAATTATAAAATAGTCATAAAATACTTTAATGCCTATTCAGAGATCGGCACCAAAGGATTGACTAGACATGAGAAATAACTATGGGGTACATGTAAAAGAGAATCACACTTCAAAACTCGGGAAAGTCAAAGGGAACATAACATACTATTTGAATTTCTATGAACATTGAATCTGATTCTAGAAATCTCCAGTGCTTCTCAATCTATCTATCTATCTATCTATCTATCTATCTATCTATCTATCTATCTATCTATCTATCTATCTATCTATCTTTAAAAAAAAAAAGACTATATTTAAAGAGTAAAATTTAAAGAAAAATGTTCAAAGTAGTTGTAATAGTTATTAATGGAATACAAAGAATGCTGCATTATCTGACAATTAAGCAGAAGCATTCAACCCATCCAGAGGTACTAAAAAGGTCTAGGGAAAAGATTAAATAGTTTTAGGTCAAGAGTAATTAATTTCACTGGAAAAAATAAGCCAAGTATAATTTTGAAAAATTCTTAAATTATATTAAAAAGGGAAAAAACCCAAGAAATATTCTTGAGATGAAATGATATAGCAGTATAAGAAGCCTAAAACCATGCAAAACAACTTGAATTCGATGGTACAAAACATACACTAAAGAGCAGTCAGATCCTAGCAAATATATGAACAAAATAAATAAAGACTTGTGTGTAGTTAGAAATTTCATCAACAGCATTCATGGTCAAGTCTATGCCCTCCAACTCATTGCCACTTCTTTCCTAGTATGTCACACTGACATTATGTATAATGTAAATTACAAATAGAAGTAGTTAGAAATTACATAGCAGTACTCTCTAACATTCAAAGCACTGCTCATGTGCTAAGTATATTATGCAAGCTTTTCTTCTCTGTAATGTTTTTTAAAAGTGGAACTATTTTTTTTCACATCATTCTTGTATTTATTCCTTTTCTTAAAACTATAAGCAGCATATGCAGTTATTGCCTAGCTGCTTTCATGTAAATCATTTCAGTGTCATTTATTTAATCATGTTGAAAAGGATAGTTTTGTAATTGAACTATAAGACATATAAAAATAATGATGATTTTGAATAATGTCTCCCCAGTTTCTTCTAGAATATAAATTCAGGACCTTTTCAAGATCTGAAAATTATCAGAAATTTATCAGTTGCTTTTATAATATAATAAAATATTGCTTGTATATTAACATTGACAGAATAATAATTTATATTTGTGCAATGGTGTTTTTCACATGTGCAGTTTTCAGAAATGTGTCACAATTCAAATATAGCAATCTGTAAATTTCTTAAATGCAGTCAGATAAGCCACTTTAGGGATGCAGAAAGACCATTCTCTGTTAATCACACTGTTCTTGATATTTACTTCTATAGTGAATCTTCTACATTTTTGGAAACACCATCTGAGGCATTGTTGAAATGGAGTATAAATAGAATATTACTTGTCATAGTGATATCTTTCGTATTATAACATCCACATTTTTTCCACAATTTTCTTTATTTTTGCCCATGGGTAACTATGTTTTCCATTCTTATGAAAGTTAGCAGCTGTATTTACATTCATACCATCTTTTACACACAGTGAAGTAGAAAAATAGAAGAAATTGTACCAGATCCTTTTATAAGCAGTTGTAAAGTTATGGGTAAGGTCATTCCAACTAAAGATAACTGTATGACTTGTAGGTAATCTACTTTGTGCACACTACATTGATACACTGATATACTACATTTACTCAGTGTATAGAAACATCTCTGAAATAAACCAGGTTAAACTTATCTTCTAAAGATCAAGTTAAAACATCTGTATTTTTGTGATAGAGTAATCCATTTTTTAATGTTTCATTTAATATAGTAAAAAAGTCAGTGGGAGTAATGGTAAGAGAAGTACTACAGTATCTCTAAAAATAGTGAAGTAGTGAAAATGCATGGCTTTGTTGGGCACCTGTGTTTCCTGCTACAGAGCTGGGACACGTGACACAGAACCAGCGTCAGAGCACAGTGTGGGTTGGTGGCTCCCTCAGTGGCTCCCTCAGTGTTGTGGGAGCTCCCCTGGGGTCTGGCAGGGCAGGGTCCTCACCAGCCAGGGCCCACCCCATTGCCTGGTAATGGGCTGACCCCATGCAGCAGCTTGGGTGCTTACGCATGCAGCCACTCGCTAACTCCCAGTCTCCCTGCAGGGGATGGGGGAAAAAATAGGACGAGGAAAATTGTGGGTCAAAATAAAGACAGTTTAATAAGTGATGGAAAGAGGAAAAAGACAAGTGATATAAAGGTGGTTGAACCTTGCCTACCCCAAGCGGATCAATGCCCAGCTAGTCTCCAAGCAATGGCTACTTTTTTGAAAACCAAGTCCCCATTTTTTATTGCTGAGCATGATGTTTTATGGTACATAAGGTATTCAGCCTATTTGGGGTCAGCTGTCCTGGTGTTTCCCCTCCAAACCTTTCCCCCCCCTCAGAGTGAGCAGTGTGAGAAACAGAGAAACGCTGTGCAAGCAAAACTCAGCAACAGCAAAATCACTGGTGTGCTAACATTGTTTTAGTCGCAAATACAAAACCCACTGCCATATGGGCTGCCATGAAGAAAGTTACCTCTATTGCCGCCAGGCCCACTACATGCTGCCATATAGGAGCAGGGCAGCACCAGAGATTGGGGCAGCCCCAGCTCTGGGCACCGGGCACCTCCCTGGTGACAGGAACAGGCTAAGGCTGGGCCCGTTGGGTGGACTTGGCTTGTTGGAGCCCATGGCTGGGCAGGACAGGAGCTGGCCCTGCTGCATTGCTGGGGCAGGGGCTGATGGCCATGGCGAGGCTGCAATTGGGTCCTGGGCTGTGGGAAGGGTGGAGGGAGCCCCTGGGAAAAGGGCCAGGGACAGTCAGGGCTGGAGGTGTCCTCAGGACATTGATAATCATCTTGGAAGTGTGACTTTAGATTCAGGTTTGAATTCTGGAGGTGGGTGGCTGCTGGAAACTGCCATTCCTGTTTTTGTTTTTTTTTGTTTTTTTTTTTTTTCCGCTGATATAAAACATCTGTGGAATGATTAAATAACATGACAACTGGTCAACAGGTTTTATGATTTACAGGCTCAGTCACAGTTACTGGTGTATCTGATTACTGGGATGACATAACACGTTGGTCAAAGGGCTCCCCTTCTTTGTTCATTTTCTTGAAAAGCCACTGTTTCTACAAAGAAATCATGCAGAAACAGTGTAGTACTGACAAGTACCATGGTACAAATACTACTAAACATTCATCCTCACTTGTCTGTTCTTAGTAGTCCTGAACATGATAAATGAAGCATTTATCCCCAATTAGTATCATGTAGATAGATAGTTTTAATTATATCAAAAATGTTTCTTCGAAAATGGGTCTGAAAACAATAATTAAAATTTATAAAGGAAAAGAATTCATGTGGTATGTTATATATTTGTTTAATATTTTTGTATTGTTTTTGCATTTTAACTGTATTATAGTAATTAAATAAAATTTTCGTCCTTTGGCTTAACATATAGACAAATAATTTTTAGAGGGAAATAAACCCCACTTTTCCCAGATGTCTCATTTTAAAAAGAATACTACTGGCTATTTTAAAAATACTTGAAGTTAATAGAAATCATTTGATTTAGAATTTCAATCTAGAGAGAGAAAAAATGTAACCGATTGCTTCTCACTGAAGTTCATAAATAAGGTTTGAAGCATATGTACTTCCCAAATGTACTGCAGATGGTACACTGTAAAGGATCAGATTTTTTTCACTGTAAAGGATCACCTGAAGAAACTGAGAGACTGACCACTTTCTGAGCAAAACTGTAAGGAAGCTGTATAATTGAAATCACATTCTAATTCCACATTTTATTCTTCTTGATTTGCTTAATGCAAAGGCTCTTCGGAGAAAAAATAAAGGATAAAGAAATGCCACGTGGTAAGTATGGGTCATTTTTTAAGACTTTAGAATTCTACAGCTCATCTCTGTTTCATTCTATAAAATTAATTTTTATTAGTTTTTTTTTTTTTTTTTCTGCTGTGAAACAGAATTCTCGTTACTAGCTATGTAAACTACCAAAGCAAGATGATGTCATTTGTTCAAACTGTACAATTAGCGTTCAATTCTGTGTAACAATTCAATCCTTTGCCTGTGTGCAAAATCCACAGGTATCTACTAATGGTATGGATGGTTTATTTCATGATTTATCTTGTCTTCAACAAAACAGAGTAACTACCAACTAATCTACAAAATAGAATAAGGTAAGAAATATTGGGCCTAACCAACCAGAGAAAAATCTGAACTTAATGACTTTAACAGGTAAAACACTCCCTGTTAGGAATTACTTAAAGTATTCAGGTACAGTAAGATTTTCAGAGGAACTTGAAAGAGGTTAAATATCTAAAGCTTAGTGAAATTCAGTGGCATCTATGCCTTTAACTTCTGAAATCTTGGCTGACAACTTCACTTGGTAAGGAAAAACAGACACAGAAATAACAAACAGGCTTCCATTTATACTGAAATTGTCACTTTTTTTTTTTTTTTTTTTTTTTTTTTTTTTTTTTTTTTTTACCGGTGGAGTGCTGAAAATGTAGAAGGATGAACCCTTCAGTGCCAGAAACTTGAATTTGTAGAGCTGAGATGAATCAGTTCCTTCAAGTCTCTCATTTACCCATCCCATATGTATGACCTATAAAAGAAAGTAATTGAAAATGAAAGCTCTATTTTCCAGTGGAGCATAAGATAAATCTGAACAGGTCAAGTCTTTCCACGAGAAAGAGCGATCATACTGGAATAGGATGAATCATTCCCTTCTTCATATTTGCCTTCCCACCACTACACCATGCTCTTGAAGAGAAGTCCTTGGAGAGACTTAAATTTACAGTACATCTTGTCTGAAATAGTCACCGTTTTAAAAGCCACCTATCTCAGTACAGATCAGCAGACTCTCAGGCCAGCAAAAACCTTAGGTGTTCTGAAATAGTTCAGTCAATGGTTTATAAAAACCATGATCCTGTGTTATCCATAGCACAGACAAAACTTGGACATACTAAAATTACATGTACCTCTATAGAGATACATCTGAACAAATCATGATATTTATCTGAAATCAAACAGCTTTCTGTATGCTCCTGTTTGCCAGTGTTAAGAAAGTGTTTTTCACACATTGTCTTCCAGAGTTTATATACTTCTTTTATATACACTTTACCTTATGATGATTTATGTTCTTGTAGAATTAAATGTCAAATTCAGTTGTTAAACAGCTTTGCTCTAACAGTATCACATGTATTGTATTGTATATATTCTTTACATTTCAGATAAATTAATATTAAGAATAAATAAAATTAAGCAGTAAGACTGCATGCTTCCTTTTATTGAGGTAAATGCAAATTTATAAAGGAATAATGCCATAGTGTGCTAGTAGAATATCATGAATGTAGTTACCTACCAAAAATAACAAATGTAAACATTTTAGGCTTCATTTTGCATACATTAAGAGGAACGTACCACCCTTGAAACAGGTACTCGAATCTCTAGTGATCCATCAATCTGAATATAGAGCTATTGCTGATAAGCTTCGCTCATTTTCAATTAAGTCTACACTTACAGAAAATACTGAGTTACATGAGGCAGAAATGTCACAGTACTTGTGAATATACTGAGTCCACAGAGCTTTGTTGGAAGTCAATGGAAACAGCCTGAAGAAGGCATTTGTTAACTTGCATGAAAACTTCAGCATTTGTTCTACAGATAGATTTGGGAAAAATGTGATGATCTCAGGAATGCTTTTTTATTGAAAGCCCACTGTGCATACCTGTAGTTACTACCAACAGAGCACAAAAGTGGAAAGAATGGACAGGGAGAAGCTAATAGTATAGATGCATGCTCATACTCTCATATAATGAAAATCTCACATATTGTTTTCTGATTTTGGTTGGTTTTTTGTGGTTTATTATTATTATTATTATTATTATTATTTTATTTTGTATTTTGTATTCTTGTATTTTTTTTGTATTAATTATGTATCTTACCAATCAACTTATTCAGAAGTGAATAATAAATCATTATGTTGAGCCAGACAATCCTTCTCTATACTCTTTTACCGAGCTCCAGCATTAACATTTACAGGAAATCTAAGAAACAGCACAATAAATATAGTCGCTTTTCCAATTCTCACTTTGCTATTGTGCAAATTTAATAACTCTCACCAAAACATTTTTCTATATCAGTCAGAAAAGCTTTAGAAACAGAATGTTCAGACACTTCAATACTTCAACAAAATATACTATTGTTGAAAATCTACTACAAACTATATTATATATACAGTTTATCAGATTGGTAATATAATATCAAATAATACAGATGAAAAGAATAATGCCCAAATCACAGGGCACAAATATTCATAAAGTCATGTTTGCTTACTCGCAGATGGACACCATTTATTAACCTCTCAGTATTAAAATCTTTACTAAAAAAGTAATTTACTGATTAAATTGATAAATGGTAAGCAAAGGATATGGTTCCATATTATGTTCTTTGTTCATCGTCACTATCATCACCATTTCTTCTTTCAGCAGCACTCACCAAAAAATTTTGGAATTATCCACAGTGTCAAATGGCAAAACTAAGTCACAGATTAAGTCTGCAGGTCATTCATCAAACATCATATATTAAAGCAAACATGACACATTCTGAGAAATATAACTATATAATTTGTTGAAAACCAAATATAATAATTTAATTTATTAAAAGAAGGAAAATACAAAGTTCTTAGTTGAAACTCAGGGTAGGACGGTATCAGAAGACTGGAATTCCACTTGTCAAGATTGTGTTTTTCACATCAAAATACACATTTGATTTTCTGTGATTGACAGGAAAAACTTGATTTATCTAGTTGACAGAAACCACAGGTTGGCCTGTAAGCACTTGTTCTAAGTACCAACACTAGTGTAAAAGACAACCATACTCTCTTTGAATAAAATTCTAAATTTAGAAAAAAAGGCACTGAACTTCTCTAACTGAAGTAGAATGAGATTTGTTTTTCAATAAAAATGTGCTTTATGCCAAAGTTTTCCATCTATGAAATGGGAATAATTTACTTATTTTATGGAATTCGTGTGAAGGCCCTATTACTATTGTATTCTTATCCATGGCTGCGAGATGTGATAGGAGTGCCAAATGGTATAGCTTCAACTTAACGTAGCACTTAATCTTCTGGATATTTCTCTTGAGTATGCATTTAGCTACAAACACAAGACTGCATTTTCTAATTAACTGCAGACATATTTTTTGAGAATGTGTTCTAAGTGTTTTACTGAAATGGAACTATATTATTATTATTATTATTATTATTATTATTTTTACTGCAGTCACATCATACTGTGACCAGTCTACCTGTGGTAGATCTGTATCAAGAGATGTGGTTTGAACTATACCCTTCTCCACCTGACAAACAGATTTTTATAATTAACAGATATAAACTCGATTTTAAGCTCTTCTGTATGTTGAAATCTCTTTCAACCTCAGATTAAAAAATGAATGATACAAAAACACATTCAGTGGACTAGATTTGGGGGAAATGATCTTTCTATTCACTAAATTATTATAACAATGAAATATCACTCTTGATCTATATGTATTGCAATGTAATATCACCTATTCATTCCAATTCATCAAAGTCTACACAACCCCAAAAAGCAATACTTCAGTTAAATTTTGAATACACTGCATTGAATATTACTCTGCTGGATTGAAATGACTAACAAAACCACCAATTCCAGGAAAAAAGAACTTCAATCAGAAAAAAACCAAATAATGGATCATCAAAGCAAAGAGAAAGTCTTAGAACCCCTAAAAATAGAACAAGATCCTATGTGTTTCTAAATTTGATTATAATTCCAAAGAGATATCAGAAGCTGATTAAAAGTTCTTCAATTTTAATTTTCTTTAAAACCATTAGTTAGATTTGCATTGTCAACATAATTTGTGAAAGAAGGAAACAATTATATACCTCACAGTAGAAATAAGAAAAAATAGTCTGCTAATTTATATCTTACAAAAGAAAGTACAAACTTATCTGACAAAAATATCTAGTATATAATTGTTCAATGTAATTAAAAAAAAAAAAAAAAGTAAAAACTCTTCCAAAAGTCTTTAAAATCCCGAGATGATGGTTTGTGTTAGCACCATGAAACACCTAAGTATTAAAGGTGCTAGTAAACACAATGTAGTATTTACTGAACCTTTTAAAAGCCACCTGTAAAGCGAATGCCTACATTAAGTTGTTCCAATTTTTTTTTAAAGAAGATGTGAAAAAGTTCAAATAGCACATTTGTAGATCAGCTTAAAATTTGGAGAAGAGTATCTCTGCAGAACAGAGACTGAAGTCTCAGAACATATATACATTTAAGAAAACAAATACAGTACAGCTAGAACACAAGCTTTTTGTTTGTTCATTTGTTTTAGAATTTTTCTATGTTCGGGAGAAATGCAAGGGTTGAATTGATGTAAATATGGATTGCTCTGCCAGGTATGAAACACTGAATACTTTCTTCGGGAAGAAGCAATAGTCGTGTTAGGTAGCTGAAGAAGGATTGCTACTGGAAGGTAAGTGGTGAGCTCAGTGGGTTTAGAGCTGCATTACCATCATTTGCATGGGTTGGTAATAACAGAACGTCAACCTAAAAAGTAAGTACTAATGAATATGGAAGAAAAAAGGAAAAGTCAAAGCAAAAGACATTTAGGACGAGAAAGAAGTCAATTTAGTAAGACCAAAAATAAAGAAACATGAGAATACATGAAATTAAAATTAAATGAACAAAAGGAAGGACACTGTACAAGTATATGAAGAGGGGAAAATCAATAAAAAAATATTTGGGAGGAAAGAACATAAAAGAGGATTCCAAATGTATACTTGCCTATAAAGACACAAAGTCCTTAAAAGTAGAATATTTTCCTTTATCAGAATCACTGTTCAACTTACGAATATATTAAAACATAATATGTATCTTTTTATAGAGATATTAAGTAATCTAAGATATTGTTTTACTTTCTTTACACACATCTTTCTTATTGAGTGGTTTATTTAATGGTCATTTAGACCACAGAAATGGAGAAGGAATAATTACTCAGTTTAGCAAAAGTCTATATGGAACAGAAGCAAGTGTTGTAATCAGTAAGAAACGGTTTGTGGTACATAGAAGGGTACTGAGAGTTTCATTTGGTTTCTGTACATGGGTGGGAATATTAGTCCAGAGGTAAAAACTGTTCTGTTATTTGGATTGAAACCTGCCATTTGAAGTTTTTAGAAGTGCCCATAAGGTATAACAGTACAAAGTGTCCCATTCTCAGCATTGCCTTTCCCACTTTACTCTCATACTGCATAATCAATTTGAGACTGCTGTTTGAAACTGTGTGGAAAATTACCCATACATCTGGAAAATTACCCATACATCATCAAAGTATTATTAAGTTTCTAACATGTTCTAATACACTTTCCAGAAGTTCCTGTAGGAACAAAATGAGCAATGGCACTCATTATGGTGAGATAAAATAAGTCACTAACAAAATGTAATCCAATCACAGCAGATAAATGGAAGTTCTTATTTGCATTTATTGTTTTCCTACAGCAATAAAGCATCCAGATGCTGCAATGACTGGAAACTAAACGTATGTTACATTTAATAAAGCAATCAGTACATTTTGTATATAGCACTTTTTGTTAGATAGATATGAAAAGTAAATGATGCAAAACACTACAGAGGGAAATGAAGAAAGAAAATCAAGTAGATCTCTCATGTATGACATGTCAGAACAGATGGGTACACTTATGTAATTAAAGTGGGATAAGAATCTACAAACAGATGCCAGCTTGGTCTGCAAGTTAAGAACCAGTGTCACATCATGAAGCACAATGGAGCAATACAAAGTTAAGAAAGCAAAGAGAAGTACATCTTGAGGTAGTTAAAGTAAATTTTTTTGGTCATTTCTAAAGCAGGTGGTAGATTGCATGTTTTGAAAAGTACAGATATTGGAGGGAAGAATAAACCAGTCCTTTCACATACATAATGATTAACTGGAGAAAAAAAAAAAAAAAAAAAAAAAAAAAAAAAATTTTAAAGTTTTGATGCTTTACATTAATGGTTTCCATTGTACATGAATTGCTTTCAGTTATGTCTGAATGGCTACTATTAAAAACATAATGTTTTAGAGATGAAGCTACAGAGTAACTTAGAAATGATGCTACTTAAGTGTTTTATGTGCTTCAGCTCAAGAATGAAATTTGTAAATCCAAGCTGGGCACAGTTTGAATGCCACAAATAGCAACATGTGTCTACTAACCAGAAGGGAACTATGAAGACAAGTATGTATCTGAATTTGTGTATCTTGCCAGGAATTGTCTACCTGTGCAAAATCTGTATTATGAGTCCTTTTGGGTAGTGATAACTGTTTATCCTCTTTGTTTGCTTGTTTTAACAAGGAGGTTGGGAAAATTTGGGCTGATATAATTCACTTTTTCTCACTATAGCTGTCTTGTTCATGCTAGGATCCAAACCACAAAACTCACTCTTGAAGACAGGTACCAGTAAGATGCCTTACGGGTTATGCACTGTTGTATTGTACTATATCAGTAGCACCATTTGTGCAGCAGGAACTAATCAAGCTAAATAAAAGTGGAAAACTCAGGTCCATCACAATTTTTTTCGTCCTGTATGCCTACTTTACTTTTTAGCAATATTACAACAATAGAATACATGTAACAAGCTGTTCTCCTCACCAAATACTTATATTGTTTCTTCTGCAGTTTGGCAAAATAAAAAAACAAAACTTCAGACTACAGCTGTTTATTATAGCTGTTGCAAGAGTCCTCAAAGAAGAAAACTCAGTCTGAAAATTATATCTGTTTCTTTCTATATTATCCCCATCAATAAAATGATAATTCTGCTTAAAAATGTGTTAACATAATTTTAATTGGAGAATAACCCTAAAGAAGGACTGATCTCACAGTAGTAATCACAGTTCTGTAATACTGAATGGAAAAGCAATGGGTTCTAAAAGCTGTGAAGAGCAGATGCCTGTACAGAAAATTATATACTCTAAAATCTTTCTTACGATCCATAAGGCAGGAATATACAAAGAAAAGAGAACAAAGAAGACTTGTTAATATATATATATATATATATATATATATATATATATATAAATATTCTAACAGTTAAAGGAAGCTCAAGAAGACAGCTTAATCAGAGATGATGATTCTTCATTGAAGACAGAATTGCCTTGTGCCACTCACTGCCAGAGACGCCATAGATGCAGCTGACCTCTGGAAGATGTGACCAACATATGTAAGAAACATTGCTGAAATATACTCTTTTGTCTATTTTTCCTTAAACAGGAATAGGTTTTGTTTGTTTGACACACTCTAGTGTTTCTACAATTCAATGTCTTAGTGTCTTACAACTTCAAAGAGTAATCAAATACAAACTATTTCGTTAACACAAAAACCCAGGACATACAAATACCATGAACATACTGTGAATGTATTTGTTTTAAATAGCATAGTGAGATTTCACGAAATATGTTCAGAAATGAAACCACAGTTTTAAGAATTCTATTATGTATAGATTTGTTTTGTTGAGTTTGGCAAATCTCGACTTTTTTTGTTTGTTGGGTTTTGGGTTTTCTTATCATTAAAATCAGTATAGTAGTAATAGTGCCTCACAGAGGCACTACACATCAACTGACTGACTACAGGTTAAAAAGTTTAAGTGCTTTAAAGTGGTACTTATTCTGTTAAATTTTTTCAGTGGAAGCCCTGATGTCCCAGAAAAAAATATCTGAAGCAGACCAAGAGAATTTAATTAGGAATTGCATAACTGACCTACCATATAAATAAAGTTAACAAAATTACCAAGGAAGATCTCAATTCTTCTCAATTCTATCTCTACATGGTTTCTTTTTGCTTAAAGGAATTTAGTCCTGTACCCTTTCTACAGGTGTCATTTGTAAAATTATAGTCTGCAAGAATCACACTTTTCCTGACTAACAATTAGGATAAAATGATGCTATTGCTATATATATTTTTAAACATTTATCTATGATTTTGAGAAAATGAAAAATTAAAAAAAAACCAAAAAACTGATCTTACAAGAGTATGTACAGGGTTTCTTTTATTCTGTAGGATGAAGCCAAGCAAACATGTTTATGGCATACCTGGGGCAGCAGTTCTGTTATGAGGAACAATGGGAAAACTCTCCATATTGAAAAGTTCCTCATTTAGAAATAGGATCATATAATTATCAAAAACATAGTGGAAAAGAGACTGCTGAGAAATTTAGTCCATCACCTTTTCCAAAATGCAGTACCCATGATAACTATTCTGTTTCTAAAAAATTCTTCCTTCATATCCTAAGGATTTCCAGTAATGGAGACTTCATAATTCTCTCAACAATCTGCTTTAGCACTTTATTCCTCATGTTAAGCATGAATCTCTTTTGCTGTAACCACAATTTAAGACTTTTTTTCTCCCTATGCATTAAAGACTGAAATGATTTTGGCTTTAGACTGAAAGAGTGAAGAAAGCTTATTCAGTCCATAAACGGAGCAAAAATCTATGAACAAGAATATGTAGCTTGTGTGGCATCATTCCTTGCTTCTTTTCACGTTATTGTCTAAGCACAAAATTATCATTTCTGAATATTTTTTTTCATACCTCCCTCTCTGTTCTTCTTACAACCTGTCCACAGAGGCCGTGGAAAACCTCTGGTCAATATCTTTTTGGAAACATAGCACAAAAAAGATTAGATGCACAACTGCCAAGCCCTCACAGCAAAAGGAACACAGTACGTCTGTCACTAACTCACTTAGGTACAGCCTGAAATGCTTGCCTCCTTCTCAGAAGCAACAAAGTAGACATGGTTGTTATGGCATGCAGGTAAACGGTCATCTCTGGTCTGATGTTAAACTGACAAGGTAACAATGTGAGAAACTGCTGGACACTGTAAACAATGCAAAGGGAGAAACTGCCTATCTCCAGCCTGCAGCTATACTAATAAAACAATAAGGGGATAAACTAGCAGATATATAAATATATGAAAAGGAAGTGAAGAATGGATGAAGAATGTCAAAAGATAATAAAAAAGGGGTGCTGACATAGAGACAGTGGTGGTGATATCACAGCTTAAGGCTGAAATAACCAAATAATCATGTAAAAATTGGAAAAAATCAGGGCCAGTGGAGAAGGAATAAAATGTGGGTGGATTCCTTATCTGGGAAGGGGAAAAATGGGGGAAAAGAGGAATATAAGGTAAACCATATGAATGAGTTTTATGGGGGCCTCTGTTAATCAGCCCTATACCTGATTATCACAGGTCAATGTAATAATAAACTATAATGATAAATCATAGCAATGAACAATTGAGCAACTGTTTTTCTTATTATCCCATCCACAAGAATTGTTATACTATTACAGGAGGAAATTAGATTGGTTGTCACTATTTATTCTTGATCAATCCTTCAGGGTGGTCATCCATTTGTTATGTTGCAGCTGCATAAAAATATTTTGTTTATTTATTTCAATTTTCTTTCTAGAGATTGAAGTCAAATTGACTAGTCTCTAATTCTCCAACGTTGCTTTCTTTTTCCATTAACAGCCATGATATTTGCCCTTTCCTAATCTTCTGATATGTCACCTGGCAGACACAAATTCCCTGAAATATCTTGATAATAGCTCTGAGACTACTTTGACCGTTTTTTTAAATACCACCAGGCATTAAAAGCACACGTACCACCGAAACTGCCCTTTGTATTGTAATCTGAGATTTATTGTTTTTTCCTAGTGTATTTGCAATAACCATCTTTTGCAGTTGACCTTTTTAGTGAAGGCTGACCTCTGATATGCTGAGTGGAAGACAAACATTTTCCTTTGTCTTCCTGCTATTAATGCACTTAGAGGGTAATTTTTTGTTACCCATCTATCCCTTGATGGGTTAATCTCAGACTGTGTCCTGGCCTTCCTGGTACTATCACATGCTATGCTTTTATAATCCTTGTCTCTAGACTTCATTTTCTGTATGATATCCTCTGGAGGTCATTGAAGAGGTCACTGCAAAAGATCAAAACAAACAAGGGAAGACACATCCTAGGAAGCAGTGAAAATCTGTTTTACAGCATCACAAGAAAAAAGATACATAGTCTTAATTAATATCTGATCAATATTTCCCTATTTCTACTGAGAAGAAACTGTATGGTTTTAGTGGAGGACAGGAAAGGATCATATTGTCTTAAAAGCATAATATACTCAGCAAACAAAATACAAAAACTTGCAAGTAGGTTTTTTTTTTTCTGTACAGAAAGAGAATTGCCTAATTTACTGTTTCATAAAAAATACAGAGCAATCCATCAGTGTGTACATTTTTGAAAATTGAGTCCCAAATCTAACTGCCTACTGATAACACAGAATCAAGTGCTTTCAAGTCTCTAGAGCACTGTAATAAATTATATCAAGCAGAATCTAAAGTTATAATATTTGGAGAATGGTTGCTGTAAACATCCTCCACACTCAATAAAATAATGTACAAACTGGCTCAATCCCCCTCTCTCCCTGTGGAGCACCAATATGTCTAAAAAGCACCAAGTGTGTAGATGCTGTGTGCCTCGTCATCTACACAGGTTCACATACACTTGGAGCCAGAGCTTCAGCAGTTGTACTTATTTAATACCATTCCAATTCATGTAGTCCCTGTATATTTGTTAAAGCACTGTAGTCCTTGACATGGACTAACTGGTATGACATGTCCTGGGATAACTAGAACTCTCCAAATATCTCAAAAATCCCAGGGAAGGATAGGATTTAAGCATTGGTGAGAAAAATTTATAACAGGCAGTTTAAATGCAGACATGCTGCTTTGGTGGGAGAGGAGAATTTAAAAGTATGGAAGTAGCCAGACCATGCCAATTAGCTTCATGACCTGGTACTGTTTATTTTAACAGTACAAATACATTCATACTAACGACAACTATTACTACCTTTCCTACTACCTCCTTCTGACACTGGATCATAGACACAGGGCAAAGTCCAATTTTTTTTTTTTTCAGATTTTTGTTTTGGCAAAGAGAAAAAACAGCTGGTTTAGACCTGGGAACAAGTATCTTTGTCCTTTCACTTTCCAATTTTCTTTAGTTATATGCCCACGGAATTCATCATGTTCTGGAAATTGAGTTTCCAGTAAAACAAGTCAGGGCCAATATGAAAGAAAAGGAAGAAAGCCAGGTTTAGCAAAGTAATTTTTTTAGGTTCTTGACCCTGAATTCCAGTTTGTTAATGACCTATGAAAAACAGAATCTGAAAGAAACCTATCTTGATTCAACCTCGTCCCTTTATGAAAGGTTAAGTTGGACTCTAAGTGCAATGAAGAAAACTTATCACAGGTGATACAGTAATGAAAATCTAAGGACTTGTTTAATTCTTTGGGAATGTTCATATTCAAAAGCAAAGATAAAGTTGCAGCTATCACAATTTTACTTCAAGGCAGCTCTTCAAGTGACCTAAGCTTATTCTTTCTCTAAATTTTAAATCAATTGCACTAACGAGAGCTATTCAGGTTTGTACAAACATTATGTAACTGACATTAATAAGCTCCATTAATCTAGGGGAGATCAAGACCTCTACTGTTTTCAGTTATGATTGCCAAGTTTTCTTTTATTCCTTTGTGATATAACTGTGAGAGATTCACATTTTGGTTGCTTTAAAATCAAATTTTCACAAGACATTTTAAAGTCTGAATTTTTCACATTTGCTCCTTTAATGTTTTTATGTTTTCTAGTTTTATTTACTTGATCTGCCCAAATTCATTATAATCTTTGTTTTTTCTCACTTTTTGGCAGAGAACAATCCAATGTTTGTTGCTGACACTCCCACATTAAATATTCAGCTCCTGAAATTAAGGTCTTAATTGTATCTTCCCTTCTTTTCATATTTTGAAAGGAAAAATTGTGACTGTAGGCACCTACTTCAGATGTTATGCTAAGAGGCTACAACTTAGGACCTCAGTACAGTTAAGAAAGAAGAAGAGGCTCCTGTAAAGTATGATTTAAAGTGTGAATAATTTTCTGCACTGACTCTCTAGGCAGTTTATGGAGACTAGACCATTTATTTAGGAAATCAAATAAGGTAATGATAGGTTGTAAAACTGCCCCCGATATTTTTTAAAAATGGAGGAAGGATGTGTCTTCCTTTTTTTCAAATAAACCCATTATGTGTGCCCAAAATAATATGAATAAACTTTGAATAATTACTAAAGTACTTGTAGTAGAGAGTTCATGCAGCAAAAGATATCCAAATTCAGTACCTTTTTCCCTGGCATTCATAATCACCCGTTGTTCATATCAGTTTAATTAATAATTAAAAACTATGTCAGAGAGAGTATTCAGATGCTCCTTTCTTATATAGAATATATATTTATTTTGATTTTGGGAGCAACTTGATTTTCTACTGTATATAGAATTAGTCTGTAGTGCTCTCTATTTTTTTTTTCCAAAGTACTGACCCAAATATAAGAAAACAGTTTCTTGTGTAAGAAAATGTCAATGGTTGAAATTTTTTTAATAACTTATAGAAGAGTCTGTAAATGTCCAAGTACATTTTAGAAATAAGATGATGAAATGGTGACATATGAAAGAATATACAAGATGTCAAACTAATAAATATTTATTTGATCCCAATATGAAGAATTTTTTGAGTCAGTCTTTGTATTCCATTATAAAATTCCACAAGAAATTTCTGCAGTAAAACACTATAAAAGACACATTGCCTAAATTTCACATTCATAATCTACAAACCCTGCATTTTTAAAATCAGCAGGGATTGGGCTTTCTGTTCTGAGTAAGATTCAATGCCAGATTGAAGCAATGAAAGCACGTGTAAGTGAGACTCATTATTTTTACAGCACAACCTCCAAAGTATTTCCCAGATTTATAGAATTAGCCTGAAAAATGCCATTATATTTTACAAAGTAAAATGAAAAAACTCGTTGCAATGCTACAAGAAATAAGAATACTTCCCAATGCAGTAAATTCATTTATGTCTTCAGGACGTTCGGCTAGTTAGAGCAGAATAAATATCTCATCAGGCTCCTGAGCTCCAAAAGTCCCACACAAACCATGGCAAATGTAGTCTGCATGGTATGACACATGCAAAACAGACTGGATTTGTAACACATTTCTTGGCTATCTGTGTACCGTATGTGATGTAAATACAGAGTTAACTTGTCAGACTCACTTCTCCAATATTGCATGCAAACATACACTATGCTTTCCAAGACCTGGTTGTGAATTCCACTGTCCCCCTCCTATTTATTTCATGGCTCCATCTAATTCACTTTTTAGGTCTACAGTGGAAGATTCTATTCATTACTGTGGATTAGTAAGAATCTGCTCTATTAAGCAGGTCATTTCAGAACTTCAAACCATAGAAAACTTGGTTTTAGCATTTTAGAACTGTCTAAATGTGTGTGTATGTAAGCTCTATAAATTTTCAACTTAATGCAATGACAAGAATTCTAAAAATTGGATAATATAATGGAAGTCTTACCTGATCTGAGGGAGAACAGCATTTATTTGCCATTTTCATCTATGAAAGAGAGATGGAAGAATGCACAGTGTTATTAATATGCTGAAGAGTTTCTGTGATGCAACTAGCATTGACTTAGTTACTGAATACTGGATTAATACTTCCAAATTATAATTGTAAGAAATTAAATAATTCAGTGCTTAAATACTAGATTTTTACTATTACACTAAATTTACAAAATCAAGGACTCAAAGGACAGGAAGACTTTTATCAGAGTTTTCATTAAATCTGTGATAAAGGTTTGCATTTATGAATTTAACTTTGGCACTCAGTAAAAATATTATACTGTACTGTAGACACTTCACAAAGGTCTCAGTTAAAAAATTGCTTAAGCAGGTTATAAATAAGGCATGTGATTATGTACTTGTGAAATGAAGGCCACAGATTGTAAGACAAGTTTAAAGAAGGGAATATTGTTTAGGCTTTACTTTCAGTTTACTTTTCATAGATTTCTTTTTCCTCTCTGTTCAGATAATTAAGAATTTTGTTGCTTTTGGCTTTCTTTGGCAGTCATATATTGCATAGATGAATGGTGGACAAATGCTGATAGATATTTCCTTCTTTAAAGTGAAGCACTTCTTTAAAGTGCAATATTAGTAAGTGTAGTAAGTTACATAATCTAGACAGAAAAAGATTAGACTGGAAAGATAGGCTGCCCTATATGCAAAGGTATGAGCTGCAAACTGTCCTGCAGTTGATTAATACTTCCAAAGGATCTTGTCAAAAAGCCTGTTTTAGAACAAATGAAAGGCTTGTGATTCAAGACCAAAAGCTACAGCTATGCACAGGGAAAACTATAACTGCCACAGGAAAAGAGCAGAAGAAATCCTGGGCTATTGCTTGTATCCTGGCCACACCAGATTTGTAAGATCAAATCTGTGGATAACCTTTGGAAGCAGAGCATGTCCGCAGCCATGTAAATATAATGACTCCATTGCCTTTTGTGGTGGATTGTCTCTAGCCAGCAGCTGAGCACCCACACAGATTCTGACTCCCTTTCCCCTTCCAGCAGGAAGGGTGAGAGTATAGGAAGAACAAAAGCAAGAAAACTTGTGGGTCAAGATAAAGAGCTTAAAAAGTGAAGGAAACAGGAAAAATCGTGATATAAAGGCAATCATTCACTACCTCCAACAGGCAGACTGATGCCCAACCAGTCTCCAAGCAACAGTCACATTGGAAGACAAACCCCCACAGTCTTTGTCTGCTATGTCACTTCTATTCTTGAGCACAATGTTATATGGCATGGAATCTCTTTGGTCAATTTGGGTCAGCTGTCCCAGTTCTGTCCTTTCCAAATTCCTTGCCCATCTCAGGGCAGAGTGGGGTCTGTCAGAGTGACAAAAAGTCAAAGCCTCGATGCTGTGCAAGCATTGTTCAGCAACAGTCAAAACACTGGTGTGTTAATAGCATCATTTTAGCCACAAATACAATATACACATATGGCTGCTATGAAGAAAGTTACCTCCATCCTGGTCAGACCCAGTACACCTGAAAGAGGCCAACAGGCATTATGTTATGCTAATGACACAGGCCTCAGGGTGTGTCAGGGTTTGCCTTGAACTGTTTGGAGCTGTATTATAGCTTGTTTAGCCATAACGTAAACATCTAATGACCATGAAACTATTGCCTACTTGGCTTTAGAAAAGTACAGCTCTAAGATGTAACGATACACATGTAAAAGCTACAGGTATTTATACAGGCATAGGTATATAAAGTATATAAAGTGTATACACACACACACACGCACTTGTAGCTAATAGATGGCAAAACCAAGTAATTATTCTGCATAGAGTGAACTACCTATGACCACAAACAGAATGACCCTAGGACAAAACGCAACGTGGAGGAGTACAGGATGACAGCAAGACACTTGACTATACAGACACAGGGTGATACCAAAGCTCAGGGCTGCAGGAGTTCACTAGTCAGTCCTAACCCATCATGGGCCTTCAGGGCTCCTTCTCCCCTAAATGCTCACTTTTGCAGCCAATTTGAATTGAATTGCATGGTCAAATGGTGCAGGTGTGCCGGTGGGTCAGACAGCTGGGAGGATTGAGGCTCTGAGGATGAAGTGGCTAGACCTGCTGGGAGTCTGGGACATGTCCCAGGCCTGGCTGTCACCTTGGGTAGAGGCCTAGGGGAGCCTGCTAGACCCTTGAGGGTCCCTGCCATGCTCACCACCACCACCCTACCACCCCAGAAGAGGAACAGGGACCACTACAACAGAGGCAGGTCACACTGACACCTGCACCACAGCACAGATGAGGACCGATGATGAGGACAGAGCTGACATACAGCTGCCAAGCAGAGCAGGAGATCCCCAGCAAGGTTCCTCACAGCTCTCACACACAGCTCTGCCTGCAGCAGCCTGACTCCAGGCTGCATGGCTGCACCATCTCAGAGCTGGCCTGGAGCACTATGGGAGGGGGAAGAGGTGGCAGAGCTTCTTGGTGCTCTCAGGGCTCCAACAGTAACAAACCAGTGGGAACCCAAGAACCCCACTCTGTAACTTGGATAAAACAAATTGGTGACATGCCCAGTGTTGCAGAAGGAAGCAGACCTCATCAGTCTGATTTGGTAACAGGCTTAATCCTGAACTGTTGTGCAGGACATAATGAAGAGGCATCTGGAATACTCTAATGTCAGTAGGAATGTCATCACAACCTGCCCATATTCAGCTCCAACCTTTCTCCAGTGCTTCAGATACAAATACATACACAAAGTAACTATACAGAAGCCATGTTACACACACAGAAAATATTATTTCCTTGCAGGTGGCCAAAGACATGCTGAATAATAAGATTACTACAGCATAAACCAGTGCAAATAAACAGGGCTAGCAGGGATCCTGTCTCCTTTAACACTCCCCTTTGGTTCAGTCAAACTACTTAAGCTCCCTATATGATTAATTCTGTTATACTACTTTTTATTTTATTGTGTTCAGATGTGCCTGGAAAAATGTGTGTGAGATTGGCTATGCAGGTTTTCTGCAGAATAAGGGGAGAGTATCGTGAAGAGCATCCTTTTAAAGAGACCAGCTTCCCGTTGGTAAGGGCAATAGGAAAGAATGCTTTGGACTCCACAACTATTCACTGTACAGCCTTAGCTCATTCTGCATTCAAAGCAGGGATGGCTGCAGCCCTGACATAACTGTGGGGAGAGGAAAGACCTCCTTCTGTATCATATTATGTCCCTATGTCATGTTCCTGAGGAGAGAGAAGTATGCACTCTTCACTTCACCTGGCGCCACATGTTCTCTACAGGCCTCCACAGCTGGTGCAGAGAGACAGGAATACAATGGGGATATGATACACCTTGCTGGCATTGTGTGAGCTTTCAGCACAGCAGTGCAGCAATTGGAGTTGGAGACAGCAGGGAAGCTAAAAGCAAAAACATGGATGTGCAAAGACTGCAAGCAACTTGGAAAAGGAACTATTAAGCAGTTTTAATTCCTATACTCTGTTCTAAAAGAATACATACAGGGCAGGAACAGAATGAGGATGAAGTGATTCAGAACAATACACCTAAATCTCAACACCTCCCAGAGTGGGATTTATCTCACTTAAACTTGGCAAGTCAAAAAAGGAAAGAGTTATACATCTAATATACCTATATTCTCTTTCCAGACAGCAGAGAGAGAGAAGGATCTCACAGGCATCTGTTTTTTTTTCCTGGCTATTTAAGAGGATCCTATATGACTGCTTATTGCTTGGGTAAATTTAGGTAATGTGATTCCTACCCTTACTGACTTCTCTTTACAATCTCAATGGGTTTGAACTATGGTATTTTTAAATGGAAATTTTTGAGTTTAAAAACAAACAAACAAAAAGCAGCAGTAAAGAAATATTATCATGTGTTTTCACACTGGGAATAGAATTGTTTGTATAATCATTGAGGAAGTCAAATTTGTATACTGCTTCCTACACACAAGGATTTTGTTTCCATCAACATGTACCCCACATTTTGCTGTGTAAAGAGAGCAAGACCTTCTCAAACCTCTTTCTCTTTTTATATGCATGTTCAAAGCTCATATTACATAAGCCTCTCTCTATTAAAAGAGAAATTTCACTCCACTATGATAAGGAGTATCACTTAGATATATATGTAGGTAAAGGCTTAAAAGAAAAGATTTACACACGATGACATACACAAAAAGTTGACAAAGGTATATATATAATCAAGATAGATAGCCCAGTTTTGAAGCCAAATTTTAAGTTCCTACCATTCTCCAGTGAAACTGGTGAAATGATTCATAAAAATCATAAATAATGTTTAAAGGGGAACAACTGAATCTTAAGAAATTCTCTTACCTGAATATGAATTACTCATATATGTGGGAATATTTTTTTTTTTAAAAAATAACACCATTGGAATATACTGGAGAAAAAAAACCCCTCTGAGTAAGTTATATAAATATAAGTTACAAGCTTCTATAGTGTAAATGAACTGGCAGCATTACCTTGAGGTGCTTCTACTAATTATAGCTACATTAATGTTCAGTGCTATCACAGAAATACAGAAACACAGAATCATATAGGTTGGAAAAGATGCTGAAGATCATCCAGTCCAACCATTAACCTAACACTGACAGTTCCCAACTACACCAGATCCCTCAGCGCTATGTTGACCCAAGTCTTAAACACCTCCAGGGACAGAGACTCCACCACCTCCTGGGCAGCCCATTGCAATGCCTAACAACCCGTTCTGTAAAGAAATGCTTCCTAATATCCAGTCTAAACCTTCCCTGGTGTAACTTAAGGCCATTCCCTCTTGTCCTGTCGCTTGTTACTTAGTTAAAGAGACTCATCCCCAGCTCTCTGCAACCTCCTTTCAGGGAGCTGTAGAGGGCGATGAGGTCTCCCCTCAGCCTCCTCTGCTCCAGACTAAACACCCCCAGTTCCCTCAGCCGCTCCCCGTACGACCTGTGCTCCAGACCCTGCACCAGCTTCGTTGCCCTTCTCTGGACATGCTCGAGTCATTCAATGTCCTTTTTGGAGTGAGGGGCCCAAAACTGAACACAGGAATCGAGGTGTGGCCTCACCAGTGCCAAGTACAGGGGTCAGATCCCTTCCCTGTCCCTGCTGGCCACGCTATTGCTGACACAAGTCAGGATGCCATTGGCCTTCTTGGCCCCCTGGGCACACTGCTGGCTCCTGTTCAGCCGGCTGTCAATCAACAACCCCAGGTCCCTCTCTGACTGGCAGCTCTCCAGCCACTCCTCCCCAAGCCTGTAGCGCTGCTGGGGGTTGTTGTGGCCCAAGGGCAGCCCCCGGCATTTGCCCTCAGTGAAACTCCTGCAGTTGGGCTCAGCCCATGGCTCCAGCCTGTCCAGGTCTCTCTGCAGAGCCTCCCTGCCCTCGAGCAGATCAACACTCCCACCCAACTGGGTGTCACCTGCAAACTGACTGAGGGTGCACTCGATCCCCTCGTCTAGATCATCAATAAAGATGTTAAACAGGAGTGGCCCCAAAGCCGAGCCCTGGGGGACACCACTCGTGACTGGCCGCCAACTGGATTTAACTCCGTTCACCACAACTCTCTGGGCCCGGCCATCCAGCCAGTTTTTTACCCAGCAAAGCGTGTGCCCATCCAAGCCACGAGCAGCCAGATTTGCCAGGAGAATGCTGTGGGAAACGGTGTCAAAGTCCTTGCTAAAGTCAAGGTAAACAACATCCACAGCCTTTCCCTCATCCAATAAGGACGTCGTCCTGTCATAGAAGGAGATCAGGTCTGTCAGGCAGGACCTGCCTTTCATAAACCCATGCTGACTGGGCCTGAGCATCTCGTTGTGTGATGGTACTCAGGATGAGCTGCTCCATCAGCTTCCTGGGTACCAACATCAAGCTGACAGGCCTGTAATTTCCCGGATCATCCTTCTGACTCTTCTTATAGATGGGTGTTACATTGGCCCATTTCCAATCTGTCAGGACCTCCCCGGTCATCCAGGACTGCTGGTAAATGATGGAAAGCAGGTTGGCAAGCACCCCAGCCAGCTCCTTCAGCACCCTCGGGTGTATCCCATCTGGTCCCATAGACTTGTGTGTGTCTGTGTGATGCAGCAGGTCACTGACTGTCTCATCTTGGATTGCGGGGGGGTCATTCTGCCAGTCTCTGTCTTCTGGCTGAGGAGGCTGGTTTCCCTCAATACAGCTAGTCTCGTTATTAAAGTCTGAGGCAAAGAAGGCATTACGCACCTCAGCCTTTTCCTCATCACTTGATACCATGTTTCTTCCTGTGTCTAGCAGGCGATGGAGGCTCTCCCTGGTCTTTGTTTTGCTGTTGAGGTACTTGTAGAAATATTTCTTGTTATCTTTGACTGCTGAAGCAAGATTAATTTCCAGCTGGGATTTAGAACTCCTGATTTCTGCCCTGCAGAGCTTCACAGCATCTTTGTAATCACTGTGAGTCACTAGCCCCTTCTTCCAAAGGCTGTAAACTCTCCTTTTCTCCACGAGTTGCAGCCAAAGCGGTCTTCTCTCTTTCTGCCTTCTCTTACAGCACCTGGGCACCGCCTGCTCCTGAGCCATTAACCATCCTTCTTAAAAAGTGTCCAGTCTTCCTGGACCCCTGTACCCTTCGGGATCATCTCCCAGGGGTTCAAGCCAAGCAGGTGCCTAAAGAAGACAAATTCAAATTGGAAGGCCAGGATGTCAGTTCTGCTGCCCCCTCTCCTCCCCTCTCTAAGAATAGGGAACTCTCTTATTTTGTGATCCCTGTGCCCTAGTCAGCCTGCAGCCACCACATCATCCATCAGTCCTTCTCTGTTCACAAAGAGTTGATCGAGCAGGGCACCTTCTCTGGTCGATTTACTCAACAGCTGTGTCAGTATGTTATCTGCCACACATTCCAGGAATCTCCAGGACTGGTCCTGCTCTGCTATGTTTTATTTCCAGCAGACATCTGGGAATTTAAAGTTTCCCACAAGAACAAGGACAAGTGATCATGAGATTTCTCCGAAATGGCTATAGAATATTTCATCCACCTCTCTGTGCTGGGTGGGTGGCCTATATTAGACTCCCACTATGACATTTGCCCTGTTGGTCTTCCCCCTGATTCTAACGCAAAGACACTCCACCCTTCTTCACTACACCTGTACTCAAAGCAATCGTAACAGTCCCTAACATAGAGCATCACCCCACTGCAGCTCTTTCCTTGTCTATCCCTCCTAAAGAGCTTGTAGCCATCAACTGGCACACTCCAGTCATGGCAGACATCCCACCATGTCTCTGTGATAGCCACTACATCATAATTTTCCTGTTCCATCATGGCTTCAAGCTCCTCCTGTTTGTTACCCATGCTGTGTGCAGTGGTATAGATGCACTGCAGATGGGCTGATGTTCCCAGCACCTTTTTGCAATTCGAGGTCCTAATTCCAGCCTGACCTTTCACAGGTGTTACCACAGTTACTGATCCATCCATGTCCCTTACGTCTTTGTTGTGCTGCATGTCTCCATCCCTTGCCTCCACTGAGATGGCAGGGTGAGGGTCATCGCTGGCACACCATCCTACAAACTCTGGTAATCAACCCTGGGTTTTGTATCAGGGAGTTCCAGTGTTGTCCCCTTCCCCCTTCAAATCTAGTTTAAAGCTCTGTCAGTGAGCCCAGCTAACTCCTGCCCCAAGATCCTTTTCCCCCTCTCGGACAGGTGCATCCCATCTGATGCCAAAATGTCTCATGTCCTGTATACTAACCTGTGACTGAAAAATCCAAAGTCCTGACGGTAACACCAGTTTCGGAGCCACATGTTCATCTGTTCACTTCTCTTGTAATCTTCCTCATCCATCCCTGCAACTGAAGGGATGGAGGAGAGCACTATTTGTGTCCCCGACCCCTTAACCAGTTTCACCAAGGCCCTGAAATCTCTCTTCACTGATTTTGGACTTCTCGTGCTAATATCATCGCTACCTACGTAAACAACCAAGAGAGGGTATTAGTCCTTCATCGCTTAGGTCCCCTCCTTCTGCCTGGTAGCAAGAGGGTTAGGGATCGCCTGCCTTTTTTGAAGCCTCCATTTGCTATGTTTCAAACAAAACAATTCAGATCCATGAGAAAAGCTGCACATATTTAATAGATGGCTATCTAAATGGTGCAAAACAGAGAGAGAAATATAAATTATTCCAAAGAACTCTCCTAAAAAACCATCTCCAGCACAGCATTTTAACTTCAGCCCACAACGAACCTTTTGGCTGAACAAATGAAGAGAGTAGTGAGAAGCACATGCAGATCAACTTGTTTTCTGTGCTTCTTGTTTCATCATGGCAACTTCACTGCCAGTTTCTGTTCCATCTCTCCCCTCTTCAACTGCACCCCCTTCTGCGAGAAAAGAGGTGTAGGAAGAAATAAATGTGAGGTGCTGAGTCATCTCTGTTTCTGCCAAAGGTAAACGTGAAGAGCTTTGAGAACACTAAGAAGACGGGATTGAATCACAAAGGAAGATGATAAGGAAGGTTCTGAATGCTGATAGAAAATATACAAAAAACAAGAATATGAAGAGTGATGACTAATTTGGGGCAAGGGTCCTTAGAGGAAAAAGTAATCTGTACTGTTTGTAGAAGTTTTATTAGGAGATTTTCTGAGCTAAGCATACAGGGCATACATCAGTAAGGAGGGCTTAAATTACACCCTTACATCTTTCTGCATGTCACAGTATTCTCTGTGCTCCTCTGTCTTATACGAACTCTCTCCAGGCTAGTACCAGAATCACTATTTCTCATCTGCCAAGTAACACTTTCTAGATATGCTAACAAACAGGGGCAGTATCCTTATGTAGTGACGACTTCTCACATCTTCACTACTGAAAGATGAATCCTCCTTAACACTTGATCCCCAGAGAGCTTGCCTTTGCATAGAAGTTAGATGTTTCAGTAGTTCAAAAGAGTAGTCTGATATTAGCAGAAGTGTCACATTGTGGCAGAGCTATTTTTATACTGCCTACATTAGGATTGTCTATTGGTATCAGCAGTAAATCTGACAAAGCTGTCAGTTGCTGAATGAGACTGTATTAGGGTAAAATAGCAAAATAAAGTATACTAGGGTAAAGTGATACATGAAAGATAGGGTGCACTGTAAAAAACCAATCTGTATCAGGAGCTCTTTAAGAATTAAAATTCTGAAAGACAAGATTCAAAATGGTATTCAAATGTGTATGACAGTATGTATGTAAGAGTAGGACAAATAGGTGCAGGTGAAGTAAGAATGACTAAGGTGCAGGAAGAGTTGCTACAGGCAAGAAACAACTATCAGCATAATTAAAATCTAAAAATGTGTGGAAGTAAAAAGCAAACAATGGAATGTATTTCTTAAATACTTAGTAATAGGTCAAGTTAGAATGCTGACATTTTTTATGCCAACAGTATCCGCAAGAAGGTCCATTGTCACCATGTATCTACCAATTAATTTATGTACAGAGATGAAGGCATAGAACAGAATAGGAAATGAATAGTTTAAATATTTGGTGAAGCAACTGAACTTAGAGTCAGCACGGACTCATGAAAATAACCCATAAATAGATAAGAGCTTATCTGAAATAACCTCTGAACCATCAGTGATTATCTTCAGGTAGTCCTAGAGAATGGGGGAGACACTTTACAGAAGTGGAGAAGTGAAGAAACAGGAAAAAGCTCTAAGGAATTACAGATCCATTCCCCAATGTCAATTTCAGAAGTATGATAAGAAAAGAATAATTTTATGAAATGATAGTATTAAGGTAATAAAAAGCATTCCAAATGAAGAAGCCTATCCAAAAGCCTTTCGCTAAGCACTTGTGGATGTCAAACATCCTGTGTCCTCTGGCGCCCCGAGGCAGGAAGCATGCTCCGGCCTCCTGTTACTGTACACTTCAGTTGGACTCCAGACTCACAGTCCTGGTCTTAAAAAATGCTTTGCAATAAAAGGGATTCTCGCTATTACATCTCCTGTTCAGATAATCAGTAAATTAAGAAATAGTGTGGCCAGACCACCTTTCCAGTTGTACCACAGGCTTGCACACCTGACAAAACCTGTAAAGCCTTAGAGTCGAAGCAAAAGTTTACTTGCTTCTCATATGATCTGTATAGAGTTTACTTTGTATCTCACCAAGAACATAAAACCTGTGAATTTATCATGGATGTTGTTTCTCAGACCCTTCCCCAGAATTGCCACTTATATAAACACCAGATAGACTGTTCACAGAATTCACTATTGTGATAGATAAGGGAGAAGACCAATGCAAGTACTCAGTATGCAATAAAATACTTCTTCAGACAGGTCACAACATAGCGAAGATACTATGTCAGGACACATGCTACTGCACATAGTGCATTTGAATAAAACATACTAGAACTCTATGGCTAATAAAACCTGCTTGCATTTATAGCCACTTTCTCCTGTCTTAATTCACCTATATCCTTGGAGTGACTTTTATTCAGTAGATTTCTTGAGAAAGCAAAAGAATTGAGCTTCGTAACTATGGACTGAAATTGCTCTAAAAATATCATACACTTCCTTTTGCTATTCACACAGAAGGAATTATGAAATTTTATTAATAATTTACATTGCTTTCTTAGAATTATCAAATAGTAATACCCCGTAAATGATGTAAATCACTAAACAGAGAATAGGGAATATTTATAAAGAATGCATCATAAGCAAAAATGCTTGATTTTGTCAAAAGCATTGCTTAAGCAATTGACAATTTTTAAAAAATTAAAGTAATAAAGGAACTATTGTGATCAAATGTGATTCTAAGTAACTTTTGAAGACTGGAAAAATAAATTAATGATGTCTCAACCAAAGATTTATGTTGAAATCCAATACAAATTCTACACAACATAACCTGAAGAACCAAGCAACAATTAAACTAGCATACAAAGCATAAATTAAATACATGCTACTAAATCATAATTTATAAAAGATGTTACAGCCTGAACACATCTAAAAAGATTTAAAAACCACACAGGCAATTCTTCCAGAGAGAGCCGTGCTCTTACGTTTCCATCATTGATTTCTACCATGTCGAAAAGTTTGAAATATCTTCAGTATTATACATGATCAAGTTCCCTATTTAAGGTTATGATTCATTCAAGAATCTTCAATAGTGTTCAGTTGTTCTTTCTGGGAATAATAATGTGCTGTCCAAATAATAATTTTCTGTTTTTCTAGGAATTATTTAATAATTCTACTTGCAATAGCAAATAGTACTTATGATTTTACAGGAATAACTTAAAACAGCATAAGGATCTTTATACTTCTAGGGGGAAAGATGGAATAACATGACCTTAAATAAATCATTTTTTAGACAACTTAGGTAAAAATACTGTCTCCCAATAAGTCTCTGTAAGTCAAACTTCACTAGCTACAGAATTTCCACATGCCTACTTCAAAATCAATAAATACTAATTTCAAGCAGAATTTAATTACAAAAATGTAAAAATGAAATATTTGGTCATATCTAAAGCTCTGCTAAATGACCGGAAAGGATAAATGTTTTGCCTTTAAAAGTCTTTAAAATACTAAATGCAATCTGATTTTCTATTATTCTCTTATCTATAATAACACTGTAAGTCTTGAAAACTTCTTGATACTTTTGATTGAGCAGACAACCTCTTCCTGATCTTTCCTTTCTCCTTTTCCTCCCCATACACACGTGTTTTATATATTGTATCTTCAATGTGAATTATTTTCTACCCTTGGAAAATTAGAAATAATTTTACAGTAGCATAGACAAGAAAATATGCAGAAAGTAACATACATTTTGAAGTGTCAAATCACTGATGTTAGTTGATATTGCTCTCAGCCAGTCAGCACTCTCCTGGGCTGTATAAAACTGAAGTATCCCAGAACTAACTCCATCGAGTGCCAGCACTTCAAATGCATTAGATCTGCAGTAAGAAGAAATATATCCGTAAAGGAAGATATGTCAGTTTTCTGAAACTGCCCAATATTTCTCAGTATTCCAGTGATTTTTACAGCTTTTGACAAGTTTTGAGACTTAACTTTACAAATCAAAAGAAAGGCAACAAAAATAAGGATAATAATGGGCAGTACCAGGAGCAACACATACAATATAGTACTTTCTCTGTACCAGCATATATATGTGCTGATCATTTACTTCCCTTGAGTATACATATTATGTTCATAATTACTGAACTTAAGGGAGTGTATTCAGGAAGTATGCATTAGATCTTTTTGAACAAACATATTTTTTTTTTTTTTTTAAACCAAAGTGACTATTTTCTTAATTGCATTTTAGTTTCATTTACTAGGAATGTATTAATTTGCAAAGAACTGCCTTCCCTAGCTTTAATTACTGGATTCCCATATTTTCTATATAACATTCTAAGCAATGTTTCCTTTAAGAACTTCTAAGACAGGAATTTGAAGAATGTACTTAGAAGTTTCTTTAAATAATTTTTCAATGTAGGGCCCTTTCTCAAAACAGCATTGACACATGCTAATGTGCAATTGCATTTTATTCATTTTTTTATGCATCTTTGACGTGCTTATAGCAACTTCATTCTGCAAATACCAATGCTTCCCTTACTATATGCAATAAGTTAGGCACTGTGGATGTACTTCTGAAATCTCCCACATTTGGAGCTGGTGCATATGAATTTTTAACTATGAGATTTTTCAGTAGGAACAACAAAACTTCATTTTGTAGTGGCATGGAAGTACAGTGGTCTAAACTGAAAACACGTGACATGCAATAGATTCAGCAACTAACCTTCAGAAAGCTACATAGATTATTTACGTGCCCATGAGTGTCATGAGAATTAGAATTTAGTCATATACTATTGTGAAAGGCTATTATAATTATCTGAATGACTGTGTATATGTTTGGTTTGTATATGATATGGAGAATATCACTGCTACCTTCTACATTTACCAATTAGATATTTATACTTATATGCTATATTGCTTTGGTTTTGGTTCTAACCCAGAAGAAAGCAAACTACTGAATCAAGAATATTGGTCTATGAAGTTGCTAGGCTTTCCTGTCTCTTTCTGACCTAAGGTGAAGTCCTCTACTGCTTAATTTATGATATATGTCTACATGAGCATTCAAGATGACACATAGAGGTTAATAGGCAGTTATTCATTCATGACTTACTGAAAAAGTTATTAACCTAACGTTTGTCATTTGCAGGGAACATTTGGGTTGTCATTTGGTGGTGAACATGAATACTGAACTCTATATACACGCTAAAAAAGGTCATAAAAAATACTCATCACACACACTATTAACACGACAAAGTATCCTAATAGATATAGATACATTAACTGATATGCTTTGTGTTAAAAGTTGTAAAGTGTTATACTTGATGTTAGCAAAAACAAAGTTCTTTGAAAACTTAAATATGGATCAGCTGATTCTCTTGTTTTACTTTCATGATTGAATTATCATGGTAACTACTAAAACCTGATGGCACAATTTTTTGTCGTTTTCATTTCAGTAAATCTGTTTCACCTCTTCAGAAAGACAGAAAAGGTCAATACAAATCCTTTTATTGTCTTCAAGTAAACTGAGTAAAATAATCACCTCTCAAGCATACTGTTACTTTTACTAAGGCTCTGACAAAGATCCCAACAGTGCTGTAATGGAATGACTTATGGTATGATCTATTCAACATCCCATTGAGACAGTGACGATCTGTCCATCAATAAACAGTGGAGCACGGAAACAGACAATTTGGTGCTGCGAAGGGAAGCTATTCACAATACCTAACAGGTATCAAATTCAAATATTAAAGCTAAGATGCTAGAATCCTTACAGAGGCAGAGAGGACAATCCAGAGCATCTGTAAGAGCCAAGAAATAGTACCTGCTCTCCACGAATACATAGGGTGCCTGGATACCAACTCATCTTCAGTAGATGCATGAAGGCATGCAGTGTTTATGCTTTATCGAAGTGGCACATAGTTATACAAGTGGCTGATGAAAGATCACAGAAGGGAACTCCTCAGCTAACAACTAATGCAACCAACACAGGCAATCATCATTAAAATTTAACAAAATTTATAATAAAACTTAACCAATCTTTTATAATTTGAAATCTGGTGTTGACAATAGTGAAGGTTACGCTAAAACTCCTGTTGTATTTTACCTTATTAAAATATAGTGATCAGTTATAAAAGACAGTTAACAAGATTCAAACAAATGCATATAGAAATCTGAACACTTCACTAAAATCTGCACAGAATCAAAGAGGGTGTGAAGGATCCTGCAAATCCTCTAGTCCAGCCTCTTCACTAACTGGTTTAAAACACAAATCTCTTTTCCACAGAAGACCCAAACTGGATACAGTATTTTATATGTAGGTATTTCAGATGTGGCCTCAGGAATGGAAAGTAGAGGAGAATAATCACTTCCCATGACCTGCTGACTCTGTTATTGCTAATGCAGCCTCATGTGTTGGGCTTCATCATTGAAAGTGCATACACCTGGACTCACACACAATGTGGTGTCCATCAAGATGCCTAAATCCTTCCTGCAGAGCTGTTCCCTTGCCCCTGCAGATGGACACCAGGACATCCTTTCTGAAGAGCTCTGTCTGTTTCAATGCTTCTGATGGGCAGAAGGTGTTCATGCTGCCTCCTACAGGGGACTGAGACATTTGAGGCAATACTGTCCCAACTCAGGCCAAAATTTTGTTTTATGAGAAAGCAATTCAGTGTCTTTATTGTTAATCTAGACGAGGGGATCGAGTGCACCCTCAGACAGTTTGCAGGTGACACCCAGTTGGGTGGGAGTGTTGATCTGCTCGAGGGCAGGGAGGCTCTGCAGAGAGACCTGGACAGGCTGGAGCCATGGGCTGAGCCCAACTGGAGGAGTTTCACTAAGGCCAAATGCTGGGGGCTGCCCTTGGGCCACAACAACCCCCAGCAGTGCTACAGGCTTGGGGAGGAGTGGCTGGAGAGCTGCCAGTCAGAGAGGGACCTGGGGGTGTTGATTGACAGCCAGCTGAACAGGAGCCAGCAGTGTGCCCAGGGGGCCAAGAAGGCCAATGGCATCCTGGCTTGTGTCAGCAATAGCGTGGCCAGCAGGGACAGGGAAGGGATCTGACCCCTGTACTCGGCACTGGTGAGGCCGCCCCTTGATTCCTGTGTTCAGTTTTGGGCCCCTCACTCCAAAAAGGACATTGAATGACTCGAGCGTGTCCAGAGAAGGGCAACAAAGCTGGTGCAGGGTCTGAAGCACAGGTCGTACGGGGAGCGGCTGAGGGAACTGGGGGTGTTTAGTCTGGAGAAGAGGAGGCTGAGGGGAGACCTCATCGCCCTCTACAGCTACCTGAAAGGAGGTTGCAGAGAGCTGGGGATGAGTCTCTAACCAAATAACAAGCGATAGGATAAGAGGGCATGGCCTCAAGTTGTGCCAGGAAGGTTTAGACTGTATATTAGGAAGCATTTTTTTCCAGAACGGGTTGTTGGGTGTTGGAATGGGCTGCCCAGGGAGGTGGTGGAGTCCCCATCCCTGGAGGTGTTTAAGAGTTGGGTTGACATAGTGCTGAGGGATCTGGTGTAGTTGGGAACTGTCAGTGGTATGTTAATGGTTGGACTGGATCATCTTCAAGGTTCTTTCCAACCTAGATGATTTTGTGAAATGAACTAGGAAAAGAGAATTCCAGGCTCTTTGATAGTTTACATATGTCAGCCACAAAGTTTGTTCTAGTAATATACAGTGATTTTGCTCTCAATCTTACTCAATTTTACTATGATTATTTCTTGCCTTCAGTTACAACAGTTTCCCTCTGCAGATCCCATAATATATTGTTACATGTATCACACTGTGGTCTGAAAAGTGTGGTGTATATAGTGCTACAAGTAAAAACAAATATCCAAACTAAAAATAAAAGCTTAACAAAATGAATGCTGAGGTTTTGGGGTTTAAGTGAAACAATAAATGCAAGCACCAAGAGAGCACTGGAATTCAGGAGAAAACAAATTCTAGAGACTTAAATACCATGCCTTTCTCCATTTCTTCAAAACACAGAAAAGATAAAAATAGAGGCACAACTAAGCACCTATTCCTGCTAGCTGACCAGGACATGCTTTCCATTTAATACCAAATAGTAACTTTGAGAGGTCTCAAGATGCTATGAAGTCAGTTAATCACCACAAAATAAGATGACTTACTGCCACAAAAAAGCATGACATGTCTTGTCTTTTTTTCTTCTCTGAGGCTGCAAGCCCTTTTTAAACACAGAGGAAATTCCCATCTCTTCTACTACTGCTGTTACTATACAGACTATTCCAACTAGAACCAGAAATGAATGTCTGCTTTTCCTAAATTCTAGAAATTTGTGCTGAATTACCCTCACATTTCTTATTAAGATTTGTCTCCCAACCTGTAACTTTGTTTCCTGCAAGTATTTCCACCAGGGAGCATGAAGCACTGTTTTCTATTCTTGGCCTCTATCTCACTTTCATGGTGAAATGATGAATGGACCTGCATTCCTGGTCTCTTTTGGGTTTTGTTTACTGCATTAATTTCTTGTAAGAAAATAAACACTGTCTTTGTGAGAATGTCAGTCAGAATAATAGAAGGGCACTGGTAGACTTCAGTTCTCTTCCTGACATTGACAATTCTAAACAATATTAATTAATATTAATAAAGCATATTTTGCTGCATGGGCAGTTAGCTACTACAGGTGTTAAATCCAAAGACTCTTCTATGAGAAAATGTATTTTCAGTGCCAACTGAAATGGGAAAAGCTGAATTTTTACTTTATTGGGGGCTAAGGATTTCAGCAAAATGTTTTATGATTTTCAGTATCTGTAGCATGTGAAACTATCTCTCCATTAGATTTATCTGAATTTATTGTATTTCCTTAATAAAAATCTAGATAGTTGTCTGACAGCAGCTGTTTTACCTAAAGTTTACTACCATGCTGATACAGACAGATTTGATCAGTTTTGCATCTTCCCAGGTCCTAAATCAGTCTTCCTTTCTGTTTGTATGTTTTTTTTTGATGTCTGACTTGAGTTTTTATTGCTTTTTTTATGCCATTTTCTAGTGGCTTGTTTATAGTACTATATGGCCTCCTGCTAGAATATGTATTTAGCCTGAAGTTTTTTAAATTATGGGTGGACCTGAATGAAAATTTTAAAAAAGAGAATTATTTGAATTACTTAATCTCTTTGAAATTCCGTGTTAAAAATAATGGGATTTTGTACTGTAAATGGCATATAGCCTCGTATCTTAAAACTGTTCAAATTTGCTTATAATTGGACTATTAACAGAAATTGGACTATCAACAGAAATTATGTAGCTAAAAGATATAGAAGTTTTTAAACATAAACTTGGACTGCATTAAATATTTGGTTTTTTTGTGAAAATTTTGGTTCTTGTATTGTAACCTCAGTTTATTTTGTATTAAACTTGGAGCAATGAAGTAAGATAACTGAAATAACACAGACACTAAGCTTCAAGGTAATAAGGGTAATATTGTCAGCTGAAAGAGAAAGCAGCGTAGGATGCAGGTGTGAGGTATTTGGCTTTGCTGCAGACAGAAAAATCTAAGGAATTACAGTTTCAGCATGCTTTATTTGTATGAAAGAAAGAGATGGAGGAGTCTTGCAGGGAAACAGAAGCAGCTTGAATGACTGAAAGCTGTAGGCAGTATCAAGTCATCTCTTGAGTGCAGAACGTAAAGTAGGACCAGTCACTGTGGTGGGCTGGAGAATGAAGGGTATATGTACTTACCAATATGACTTTTATAGTTTCGCCAGTTAGTAGTGAGACGGGTTTCACCCCATTCAAGTATATAAAGTTCTGTTCCCTAAGTATATGAATGACAGACAGCAGACACAACTGGAACACAGCAAATTTCAATTCCACATTAGATTTTTTTTTTTTCCCCCCACAAAGGTGATCAAACACTGGCACAGGTTGCCCAGCAAGATTGTGAAATCTCCATCCTAAGAAGCGTTCAGGAACTGACAAGAGATGGCCCTGAGCAATATGTTCTCATTAGACATGCTTTGAGCAGGGAGCTGGACTAGGTGACTTCCAGGATCCCTTCCAGCCTGAAATCTTCGATGAAATAAGTGAGTCATGCTAAACTCAGGAGCTATTTTGTTTTATCATAAGCAAATGCACAGATAGGTGAGCTGGATGATTCTCTGGAGATGCTTATTTCTCTCCATTGACTTCAAGGTGAGTCCAACAATTTAGCACTTTCACAGGTAGATGACTATCAGATGTCTACAGTCAGGTGAGATGAATCTCATCCATTAAACTCCAATCCCACAAAGATTTTAAGCATGTGAATGGTCCCACAGCACTCAGGCCAAATGTAATTTTGCCATAAGTTATTAACATGCAGATGTCTTTATATTCAGAGCAGAAGTTGCATGCTAATTCTAAGCAGGAAGTACAAGAAAATATTAGTAAATATAAATTAACAAATCAAACCATCACTATCTTACTGAATGCACTGGAAATATAAATACTATCAAAGTTAAAAATCCTTCAGCTGTATCTTAAAAAAGACTTAATGTAAATATTTACAATTTATTTTAATCACTAGGATAATAAAGATGCATGTTATTTTCTAATTTCTCCTTAAGCACAATAGAAGTGTGTGGGAGAAGTTAAAATTTTAAATAATAAATTACTCAATTTCATGGTATGTCTTGTAGGAAGACTGGATTTATCTCAATAATGTCTTCAGAGCTGATTTGATACATCAATAGCTTCAATCTCCAATACAATATGTAAGTGTCTCTAGGAATTTTTTTTACATACTTGAGATGGCTAACAAAACCTATACTTGGATAATAATTATTGGACTGTCTGCCCTGTAATGACAGTTCAAACTCAGATTCAAGCTCTGGAAGTCTTTTGGCATGAGTATTTTCTATAGGTCAGGACAACGAATCTCTGTGATGACTACAGAGATCATCAGTGTCATTATCTTTAAATTATATTCAAAGATTACTTCTTCAAGATGATCAGTACTCCACATGGTTTAAATAACTTATACTGTCTAAGAAATTCAGACATGTTAGGGAAAAATAGATGCCCAAGTGCTTGACATCTAGTAATGTGGTGGATTTATTTGAAATCTAAATACCCTCTGCTTCCAGAAGAAAAAGCAATATAGCTTGATCATATATTATTATAATTACTGATAAAAGACCACAATGCAAATCAGGTTTTGTTTTGTTTTGTTTTGTTTTGTTTTGTTTTGTTTTTCCCATAACAGTCCTCTGAAAACATGTATTTCTTGAACAAATAGGTATTTTAAAATACCATCAATAAAGCTAAGTAATGAGCATCACAGACTTCAACATATTCAGCTTGCTCCAGAATTTGTTTTCTTCTTTGGTGTCAAAGATAGTGTGAAGCAAGCAGGTCTGCTGCAGAAACTCAAGGCTATTTATCCTGAGAGATTTATTGACATCTGGGGGGTAAAGTCTTGATCAGCTAATCCTGGTGGATTAGAATTTAGTATGTTGTGAGCAACTAGAAGACAAAGTAAGTCTCAACTTCTCGACAAAGAAACAAACAAAAAGTAAGATTTTTTTTTTCAACTTAATGGTAATATTAATGTGAACAATTCTCTAAGAGTAATAGTCTGTTTATCTTTTTTGGGGGGACAGGATTTATTTTGCCTTTTCTTCTGCTTGCTGTCAATATGCCATGGTGTGATCCACCATTCTGTCTTCTAAAGGATGTTATTTACTAGAAAAAACAAGAGTGAAGAGGTGCCACATCAATTTTCCAGAGCAGCACATCATCTTTTGGGGAAAGCGGAAATGGTTCCTGAGTACGTGCATCCTGAAAAGAATGAAAGTGCTTCATTTTTGTTTGTGCACTTAGTTGCAGTACAGATTTTAAAACCAGAAGCTTAATATCATAAGGATGAAGATTCAAAAATTAACCAGCTCACTTTCCCTATGTTGGCTTCATGCTACTGAACAGAATTAAAGGGATGTATTTAAGCATGTGAATATATTGCTCTAGAGTGCAAAGAAACAGTAATTTCCTTAGTTTTCATGTCACTGATTTTTGATACATTTCTGGATTGCAAGTATACTGCATCCAAAAGTATGTCTAACTTCTGCCCAAAACATTTTCTGTCACTTCTCACATAAGAAACAGGTACTAAAGCAGTCCAAGACTCTAACGATCAATATTTAGTGCTGATCTTTCATTCTAACTGTGTGGCATAGCTCCTGTCTAGCTTCTTTTTCCTGCCTATACCTTGATTTTTCTCTGATTTAGCAGCTTATTCTAGCCAAGGGTAAGTGGCTTCAATTGTGGAAAGATCTGCAGAATGCCTGGTTGCTTCTCCAGTATCTTTCTGTTTACAGTCTGCTGAGCTGATCTTATCCTGTAGCCTGCATTAACCTGATCCCTTGTAATTGATTTCCAGAATGTCTTGCTGCTTGAGCAGAATTGTGACAAATGTATTGTAAACGCTTATTTTAATGATGCTTTTAAAGAAAAACACACATAGCAGTCCTCAGGCATTCCTTAAAAAACTGTACATAGCACAATGTTTTTAAACAATCCACTGACTTCATGGCTTATTCTTTTTGTGTATCACCTGAAAAATGTAGTAAAAAACAGTAAATTGTGCTGTGCATAATATTCCTAAAGATATAATAAAGTGCTTGCTGAAGGGCTCTAAAGATCAACAAATTCAGAATAGAGGTTACAGAGTGAACTCCCATACAGGCAGAGGCCAAACTACTTTCAGTACTTTGTAACTACAGTCAAAAAAACAATAGTCATGGTAGAAATCACAAAACATCACCCACAGTAAAATATATCAATTTTATTATAAGACTATGAGGTCTAAAAACCACTGAAAACAAATATCACTTTCCAACTCTATGCAGAATGGAAAAAAAGAAAGGTTAAAATTCCTTAAGTGCCAAAGGCAACCCCAGTTGCCAAATCTTAAAATACTACAGCTAAAAATAGGAACAGCAAGTGACAGTACAATACTTTTTGAGAAAATAAAATTTTCAATAGAAAACTTTATGTTTTAATTGGAATAACCAGAATTGTACATAGATTCTAGATGGGGCAGCTTTAGTAGTGTCTGTATAATGGTTTTAATGCTTTTTACTTCTAGAAAGTGTTTCTCCTGCTATACTCTAAACCATCTATCTCTTCTTTATAAGTCTGAAGGACAGTGGTTTTTCAGAGCTATTCGTTTCCTAACTACCGTACCTAGTCTTTGTTGACATTACAAAAAGCCTTCACTAGGCTCCCATGAAAAATTATTATTTCATAAGGTTTTTTGTTGTAGTAACAATCCTTAATGTCATCCCCCTGCGCTTTGTACTATTATGTTGCATTTCCTATAGTTCCACCCTTTCATAACATATTGTGCTCTTCTTCGGTACTGATGATGCTGATTCACTAATGATTTCAATTAGTGTACTGTTTTCTGCATCATCAGTCAAATGGCCCTTAAGGTACACTATTAATAATATCCTTCCAAACCTATACTTTCTTTTTCATCTTAGCTTTTTTCAGATGTTAATATCCCTGCCAGTCTCCCACCCTAATGCTCCAAATCAGTTCAATTGTGATATCTTTCAAGTACATACTCATTCTTCTTATCCTCATGTTCAACATAATCGTTACTGAAAACCATGAGCAAATACAGGTTTTGTAACTCAGAAAGATTGTGTTTAATTCCTATACCTTTTCAAAATGGTTTATTCCACTTCTTACTTTCCAATTTATTTATCTAATTAAAGGCATTCTGTTAACTCACTGAAATGTTAAAATGGAAAATAGAATACTTCAAAAAGATTCTGTTAAGAAACCAGTGAACCAATTAAAAAACCACCAAACCCCAGAAAACCCATTTAAAAAAATCACACAACATGCTGTAGTAATTGCAATGACCAGAATACCAAGAAATGGAAAATAACATCTAAATCTAATTAAGTTTTTTTTTTGTTGTTGTTTTGTTTTGTTTTGGTTTGGTTTTTTTAATTGGGATCATAGCTACACGGGCTTATAGTTACTGGGGCTGAATTATTACCTCTCCACTCATTTCTTCGATTTAATTTTCATCTCCCAAATAAGCTTTTTTTTTTTTTTTTTCAGTCTCTAAACTCATAAAGTTCAAGATGTTATAGCTATTGTACCTTCACTTAAACTTCCAGTCAATACAGCAAATAAAAATTACTATAAAGTACTATCTATCTGCTGTAAGGACTAAAAATACTTATCTATACATTTTTCCAAATAAGGATTTAGACATTCCATAGGAAAAATGAAAGATTATAAATGAATGAACTATGTTTTCCACCTTCTATAAGACTACCTTTACTTTTCTTTACTTTTCTATCTTAAAAGTAAAACCACTCCGAACTATACTATAAACTACTTATTCCTTTGGCACAGAAGGACTTACTGATCTAATTATTTCTCTGTTAAACTTATATCACATGTAGTGACCAAGTCTATCCTCAACAGTCAAAAAATGTTTCCATTACCAGCTAGCAATTAAGAATATTCACAGGAACTGAGTTCTCACTGTATATACTACCTTACCTCTTACAGAGAAAAAAAATTACACTGATGGACTGGTGAGGTGTAGAATGATAGAAGTAGTGGTGCTATATTATAAAGGCAAGTGAATAAATTTTTTTTTAATTAGTAAGTAATCAAAAAGACTAATCAGCATGCTGCATAGAAATATTCAGATAGGATCCAGTCTAATCAACAATATAAAACACACTAATTAAAGGTGATTTCAGTAGTTAATACAATGTTTATCTTCCACTGAGAAGAAGGACATCAAGTGCATTTATCTTTCCTTTAAAATATTCTGGGAAACTTTTTGCTTTTGATATGGACAAACACACATCACAGTCACACTGCAGTATTTTTATCCATTCCTCTATGTATATGGAAGGAAAAAAAAAAAAACTATCTCATTCTCTCTTGTTTCTGTTAACATGTATGGTGTTGACAAAGTCTAAAATACACTTTTGTGTCATTAAGTCACCAGACTTAAGACTTCCTGGGAAAAATAAAATTAAAAGTGAAATGAAAAGTTGAAGGTAACTTCTTTCTCCTATAATGAAAAATAATAACAATTAAACAGCTACAGGTGTTCGTGGCCATCTCATGACACAAGAGCTAAAGGTATACTCTTTTTTGCCAAAGTTACTGGAAAACTGAAAGGAAGTACAGAGGAATTTAAACTGCATAGTTTAACCACAAAGGAAATAATCTAATGTAATCTGATTAGATTAGACTAGATTTGATCTAAACCATACTAAAAGTATACTACAGTCTAACAGACAACTCTAGCTATACAAATGTTCCCAATCAAAAAATGGTCAAAAATATTGTGCAAGATGCTGACAGGCCATACATTGCCATACTCTGTATTTTTTAAAAATAAAGGCAGTAACATATCAAACTCTGTTTGACCTTATGACGTACAATCTTTTTCTTGTTCCTAAGGTCATCTGGAAGTTGAAGCTTATATACACCACCAGAAAAAGCATGCTGAAAATACAAAATAATCTTGAATATGATGAAGTGAATGAGGTCAGAGGGGCCATTAGGTTGGCTGACAGCAGTTTACCACATCAGAACAGCAGGAGTAGTTGAATTTACAGACACTACACATAGAATATACAATACTAGATACTAAAACGAGTCTGTGATTGATTTTAGTAAGAAAAGTATGCTAAGGCTGATGTAGCCACTTGCAAGAATTTCACAGGTGAAAAAGCTGTGTTTTTTCTATCGGGGAAAAAAGGATTGAAGAAAGCAGAGTGTGCATTATGTGTGTGTGGATAGACAGCAAGATAATCATACAGGCTTCAATATCCTTCCACAAGCCGTAACATTCTGCATAGCTACAAGGCAATGCCAAAAGCCAAAGGGATATAGATAATTTTGATGGAAAGAATGATACAGACATCTCTGAATTTAATTCAGGTAGGCAGTAGGGTAAAAGATCTTTCATACAGTCCATCTAGCTCAAGAGAAGGCACACTGCTGTGTATGTGACCTACAGAAGATAGTTCCAATACTTCAACAACATACATTTAAAAAGTAATCTGGCTGTTCTGGTGCCAGTGCATCTTCTCAAGACCAACTGTGGTACCTTAGAGGATAAAATATAATGAAGCATTGGAACAAAGTTATGACAAAGAACATGAGGGAGAGAACAAGTTACAGGGATGACTTATAGACTCATGGACTCATTTAATACTGAAAAAGCAGGCATGCTGTCTACCAATGTTTGCAAATAGGCTCTAAGTAAATAGTCAGAGAATAGCAAAATTAGCAAATTGATCAAAAGGATCCATGATACATTCAGGGGAATTGTCATGGATTCATTCAAATGACTTTACACTGGTGCCTGAAATGTGAAAGGCAGTGAATATGTGTAGAAATAGCTGAAAGGGGGGTTGTTACCCAGACTGATGTCACCATTTATACTTATAAATACTTGTAGATTTTATCTCATGGAAAGCAGACATTTGATTTTAGAGAGCAATTACTGAAGATAAATGCTGAAATTTATGCTTATATGAATATGGAGAAATGTAAAAGAGAGGACACAAGTGGGATAATAATAAAAATATCTACACGTATTTCAGATGAGGAGAGAATAGGGTAAGAGCAGTCTAGTATCCCTCAGGCAAAAATAAACACCTTTAGTAAAAACATGGGAAACACCTCATCCACAGTTAATCTCTCTGGTATTCCTTTAATACTTATATAGATGTTCTTGTTATTTTACCAAAATAAGCAAGAAGCATTTAGTAGAACTAAACTATCATGGGATAGTGATAGGCTTTATGGAATGATTTCATCTTCCTTTAGAGTTTGCAACTAGAAGGAAAAAAACTCCTCAAATAAAGGAATGCTGTGTATACTAAATATATATGCGAGCAAGATGCATCACAAGAGAATATGTCTCTCCAAGACTGAAACTGAAAGCACTAATCATCTCAATCCTTACAAGAAAAATATATCTGTGATGGATTGATCCCGGGCCAGCAGCTAAACATTACACTGCCCCTCACTCCCCCACCCCTCTCCAGAGGGACAGCAGAGAGAATAGGAAAAACAAGAAAACTCATGAATTGAAGTAAATATAGCTTAATACACAAAGGGAAGAGAAAAAAAAAAAAAATCAGCCCAGAACAAAACAACAGATGCAAAGGCAACCACATCATCTCTCACAAGCAAAATGATTCCAAGGCAGTCTCCAAGCAATGGCTAGCTCCCCTCAAACCCCCTCTTCTCAGTTTTTATTGCTGAACATAATGTTACATGGCATGGAATACCCCTTCATTCCATCCAGGTCAGTGGCTCAGTTTGTGCCCCCTCCCAACTTCTTGCCCAACCCTGGTCTATTGCTTGACTGGGAGCAGAGCAAGAAAAAGAGAAATCCTTGATGTTGTGAAAGCACTGCGCAGCAACAACCAAAACACCAGTGTGTTATTAACATAGTTTTAGTCACAAACCAAAACACAGCACCATACGGGCTGCTATAAAGAAAATTAACTCCTCAGCCAGACCCAGTACAATATCAGAAGGTGCTTTTCTTCAAAGAATTCTCAAAATGCACACATTACTGTTTGGGGAACTGGAATCCCTTGGGATTGCTCCATCTAATACACACAGTGCACAGAACAGGAGTGAAACTGCTTCAAACTACCATGGTGGTAACTGAACTCAGTGGTTTAAATGTTCTATCTTTTTCAACTTATCCTTTAAATTTAAGAACACTGATGGCAAGTTGATGATGACTTGATGTCTAAATGTGCACCAGAGATCTGTTCCCTTAAATCACAAGAGAACTTATAAGTCTTGAATGGTTGGAGGCTTGTAATAGATTGGGAAGGGTCGGACTACGTGAAGTGGTCAGCTGAAGTAGGAAGGAAGTAAGTGGTAGAGGAAGTGATGGCAGACTAAATAAAATGGATTAAGAGTTCAGACAAAGACTGCGGAAGAACCTAAAACTTTTCTGGACAATTTACTATTATTCACCTGTGATGCCTTAACATAAAGTCTGGGAGAGGAGTTGACAACTGATTTGGGAGACTAATTTCTCTACGTTAAAGCAGCGTAACTGTCCTACTAGAAAAATAATGTTTTCCAGGTCATTTTCAGGAAACAGGTAACAAATCTGGCATAGATCAAGAAAGGTATACATATGAATTTCTGGTACCTCCTGGTACTAGGTGACTTGTATAGTTGATGCTTCAATGGAGATTCCAATTCTCTCATTAACAATAATTAAAAGTAAATATAGAGCAACCCATAAAGAAAATGAAAAGTAACAACAGTGACTGAACTTCTGTTCTCATACATATGGAGAAGTGTGGACTGCTTGGACCACAACTACCATCAGATTTGAGGCAGTTCTACCACATGGAATGGCTTGCAGAAAACAGCTGATGAATGCTGTGATGTGTTATACCTTTCTCAAACACATTATTTACTGAAGCTTTATTGAACTTCACTTTTGCTTTCATCTTTCATGAAGTCCCGAGAAATCACCTCTGACATCCTATTCCATGGCTGCTTTATGAACCATTACTTAGGTCTCTGAGATGCAAAAAGATTCTATGATCAAAAATACAATCTCTTGTCTCTATGAGTTTCTATATGACAATGATATGCAGCATAGCCATGATTGTGCATTATTTTATAATTTTTAAAGAAAAAGCAGAGTTAATTGACAATATTAGAATTCAGGAATATAGAAGCATTCTATCAGAGATAGAGAATGAAATGTAGTACCTTAAAAATCAATTCAAGTAATGCCAAGCTTAAAGTCTGTACTAGCTGGCGATGCTAACTGAATTCCCAAGATAGAATATAGAAACATTTGTAGGAGCTGTATTTATTGTCCTTTTTTACTTGTATCTTTGGTAATCGCCATGCATGCCGTTAATCTCATGAGAAGATGGACTACACAGTTTTTAATAAGAAGACTTCATATCTCCACTCAAAGAATTCTTATAGATCCACCACTCCATAGTGAAATATTAGGTGCAGCTAGCTAACCCAATGTTTCCCCTTTTAGATTACAAACCTTAATTTATCTGTTCCAGCTTTGTACCTTGAGATTCGACCCATTGACAGAGGAACTGATAAGGTGTCTAGCCAGTGCTTCTCGTATTTTGGTTCATTAGCTATGGGTGAAGAAGGTGATGATGGAGCCTGTGCAGAATAAATGAGAATCAGTAGGTGCAGTTTATCAGACAGTATAGTAAAGAAACTGTGAATATGCATCTTTGGCTCTGCTTGTCTCAGAGTAAATAATCATAGCGATAAAACTATTCTAGAAACTCAGGATTTAGTAGAGAAATAAAAAGAGGTATTCATGCAGAAAGGAATGCTACCCATATTATTCTTGTGACTTAATTTCAGTATTACCTTAACATTAACATTAATTTATATTTTTATTAATGTTTATATTTGACAATAGAAAGGAAATAGTTTTTTGTCATAAATGTCATGAATTTTCTCTAGATGCAACACAAAATACATTTTCGGTTTAAATTAATTTGGTCTGTGCAACTCTTCTACATACTTCAAACAATCATCAGAGAAAAAGACACAAAAAATAACCTGATGTAAAGACTACATTAGAAAATACTGCTTTTCTATTTTGCCCATTGTGACTTTTATCCATAATGTGATTTAACAGTAGGTTTAAAATTCTGATTTCTATATATGGACTGATGAATTTTGAAATGCTTCTACTAGAAAGGCAAGATTAGTGATAGTATCTGAGCAGCAAAGGATGTCCAGGTCTCAGAAAAATGAAAATATAAAATTTTACAATCAAGTTACATTTCATGTAACTACGGTGTACAAAAGAAAATAAACTTAAAAGTTAGGGGAATTAGTGTGGATATATAGCTGTTGATAAAACAGTCTACTCAAACCTAAGGTAGAGCTTATATACAGACTGTTCAACCTGCTCACAAATGTAGCATCTTACATATTTCAACTAAATAGTGCATGAAGGCACCAGGAATGAAACATGATAAAAAGAAAATATATATGAAATTTTAAAAGTTGTCACAGAACTACTAGTTCTAAACCATTCAGGAAACAGTAGTGAGTTATACTTAGTTATATACTATATCTTAGTCAATACATGCTTGCAGAATATGCAGTTTGTTCCTTGTGAAATAATACCCAGAGGTTCACATCACTGTATCAATGACTGAAAGTGCAGAACTATGTGCAAATTGTCAAAAGAGATGATAACTGGTTTTGTTTGCAAATTATGTCAAAATAGTGTTTACAGCCAAAAACCAATTAAATTAGAAACAGATTATTAAATGCTGGAAACCACTGCTTAGTGTACCAACTGAGATTTATGAGCATGATTATGAGCTTTGAAAATTGCTTATTAAGTAAACAAAAGAATAAGCTAGGAGTTTCTTATAGCATGCAGAATGATAAATGGAAAAGTTATTATTAGTATTTATATCTCCACACTGCCATGACAGCTGATCGTTTCACTCCTTTATGAAGATAGCAATACTATTTACAGAGAGGCAGCTGAGAAGGATTCACAGACTGAGGAGATTCCCAGATTCCTGAGAAGGGTTCCTATTTAGGTCAAAGTTAGGCATTTGTGCTGTCTCCAAAACTAAATTATTTGTCCCACATTGTACAGAGAACTTTCTGGTAGAGAACGGAGTTGAAAGTTAGTTATTTTCATATGAGCTATAAATATGCACTGAGTAGTACTTACAAAAGCAAATAAACCACAGAACAATCCAACTTCAGCCCTGTTATGCCCAGGTGTTCAAAAGCCATCAAACTTACTCAAAATAAAGAACATTCTGGGAATTGTTCTATTTCTTTTTCTTGCTCATAAGGATTTAGGGTTATTTTTTTTCCCCCTAAAGCTCCTTCTTACAATCATCAAGGGGTGATCTTTCTATTTACTTATTTATATAAATCAAAACAGTGAGTTTCACATTCTAACAGGATGACTGAAAGTTAGTGGCTGAGGGACAGTTTTCTAGTAAATGAAAAATCTGTAATGGAATTACCAGAGTTGGTAACACTGAAGAATCTTTTAGACTGCAATCTCTTTGGGGAAAGGAATTTCATTTAGAGTATTTGCAATCCCTAAAACAATCCAGCTTCCATTTGACTGAGATCTCCTGGTGTTGCTGCAGTATGAGTATTTCATAATCAAGTCCATAGACAAATTCTATTTCATAGAACTAGCCACAAAAGGCTAAGGTGTCTGTCTCCAAAGCTTAGTATAAATTCAGTAATATCACAGCAACGAATCTGAAGCATATTTTAGAATTCTGTATAAATTAAAATAATTGTCAGAACCACATGCAATCTGAAGTAGAAAATGATCATCATAATCTAACATGCCTGTCTGGAAACTGAGATGTCTAAGAATAAAGCAGAAGGTAGCTTATTACAGTCAAATATAAATGCTTGAATATGATCACTGAATTTAAATCCAAGAATCAGAAAATAAAGGAACATAAAAATTCCTGCAGCACCTTCACCTATTGTTCCCATTCTCTCAACTCTCAATATACATAAAACATCTAGATGATTTAAACATAAAACTCTTGTCATTTTCTTGTGAACTAATAGCTGCATTTCTTTTAGCACACTGTTGAACAATATTCTGTAATATTCTAGGTGATTTAAGAGCATTTAGCAACAAAAAATTCATGAGTAGGTCATTCTGGGAATTTAATGTTTCCATTTGTTCCCTTACACTTCAATCAAATGCTTTAGTAGGATACCAATGTAAAGAAAAAATATCTCATTTTAAGTAAAGATCAGAATTTTAGAAAATCTACATCACAGCTATTCATTAGATTCATTAATTTAAGGGGGAAAATGGCCAAAACCACTTGGTTAAAATCTATTAACCTCAAAGTTATGATACTACAGTATAGAAATACTAATGCCAAAATGCTAAACTGTTACAACTGATGCAAACTCCTGAAGAAAATGTGGCTTATCCATACATTTTCAAAGTTTTGATATTTGAAAAACAAAGTATAAAGAGTAATTTATTTTTTTCCCAAGTTCTGGACTACACATACCTTCAGAAACCCTACCACATGATCTGAACATTAATGACCAAGAACATGGAAAGGATACGAAAGGGTCAGACCGGTCCAAGTTTCAAATATCTGTTTCCTACTAAGCCATATTCTACTAATCAGTTTATGGTAGAGCATGAAGTTGGACTGTCCCCTCTTTATCTTCTTAAGGACAAAAGAGCACATATCTATGGCCGTAAGACCATTGCACAGAAATGAAATACCTGGTCATAGTACCAGCAATTACTTTAGTTCAGTTTTTCCTATAATCTATTAACACTTCAATCTGAGATAGATCCTTTGCTGTATCCCCTTCAAAACACAGGATAAAAATAAACTGGGGAAAAAGCAAGTCAATACAACTTTTGCAAACAGAAGTCATGCCTCACAGATCTTTTACAGTTGTCTAAAACTGTTGATTAATATGAGAGAAGCAATTGCCAAGGCATACTTGGGTTTCCAAAAACCTTTTGTCCCTCACAAAAGGTTCTTAGCTAAATTGCTGTGAAATAAGGCAAAATCCTCACACAAATTAATAATTAGCTAAAATACAGCAAGAAAAACACAGCACTTAAGAACCAGTTTTCACTGCGGAGGGGCACTATCAGTGGACTCCCACAGTTACATATGCCGTTCAGTCTATTGATTAATGATCTGGACAAGATAGTGAACACCAGACTGACCAAGTTTTCTATGCACAAGTAACAAAGAACAATAAAAAGGAAACCAAACTGTAAACAGCTGCAGAAGCAGCTCATGATACTGAATGACTGAGACATAAAACAACTGCTAAAAATATAGTAGATAAATGTATAGTAATGCACATGAGGAAAGACAGTATTAACTTTCCTCATACTGTAATGGGATATAAATAGGTGATTAACATTCAAAAATATCTTGTTGTTGTGGGAAAAGCAGATGTTGAAAGGAATGGAATAATTTTCATTGAAATAACAATTAAGTAAACAAAGATTCATTAGTCTGGGAAAGAACCAGCTGAGGATATTGTATGATAAAATGTATATAAAAAAAATTACAGAGAAAAGGATTAGGAAGCAGTGGTTCACTTGCCCTTTTCCATAGAAGAAGCAGAGATAGGGATTAGAAGTAAAAGACAGTAGGATAAAAACAAAGAATGGATACTCTATAAAACAAACTCTGTCCCAGGAAGGCCCTATGCCAGAAATCATTTGTGGTACAGGAAATACACCCTACAAATAATTTTTCTTATTTCCTCTGCTTTTCTATTCTCTTGAGGGCATCTGTTGGGAACAAGCTATTTGGCTAGATGGTCCTTTGGTATGACCCAGTGTACTGAGCTGGCTGACCTTCAAGCCTTCTGTCTACTAAACAGCTGCTGCTGGTCATGTTGAAAACTCTCCACGCCGTTCCTCCACAGCAATAAAAATTTGGCTGTTTAGACATCATCTCTGCAATCACAGCTTTTATCCTCTGGTTCATTTCACACCTTTGGCATTCTGCTGAGACCACCAACAATGTTTCCAGTTAATGCCAATTTGTTTCTAACACCTGTCCATTAAGAAATGGATTGAAAACAAAAATCTCATTTTTGACAGAACACTGAACAAGAATCAGGTTGTAATGACACATAATCACTACCCACCTAGGACAGCTGTGTACTGTTGACCCGGAGGAGGGTCTGATTCTGTATCCCATTAGCAATTATTGACCTATGAAAGACAATGTAGGCAAGTGCTTTGTTGCTTTTTTAAACAACTATATAACAACTCGTTATGGGGCAACCAAGAAGTCTTCCCAGAAGTAGAATGACTGTAGAAATTCTTCCACTAAGTGGAGGACCTAAAGAGACATGACTGTATAATTAAGTTTCCATTAAGAACATGGAAGGAGGCAAAAGATCACAGCTGGCTGGAACTGTCAATTTTTTATCATTTTGTGACATACGATTTGCAGAGCCTGGGAAAATCAGTTATTTTCACAGAATCACAGAATAGTTTGAATTAGAAGGGATCTTAAAGATCATCTGGTTCCAATGCCTCTGCCATGGGCAGGGACACCTTCCACTAGATCTGGTTGCTCAAAGCCCCGTCCAACCTGGCCTTGAACATTCCAGGGAGGGGGCAGCCACAATTTCTCTGGTGAACCTGTTCCAGTGTCTCACCACACTCGCAGTAAAGAATTTCTTCCTTATAACTAACCTAAATCTACCCTTTTTCAGATTAAACCCATCAACCCTTGTCCTATCATAACACTCCATGATAAAGAGTTCCTCCCCATCTTTCCTGTAGGCCCCCTTTAAGTACTGTAAGGTGTCCCTCAAGCCTTCTCTTCTCCAGGCTGAACAACCCCAACTTACTCATCCTGTCCTCATAGGGGAGGTGCTCCAGCCCCCTGATCATCTTTGTGGCCTCCTCTGGACTTGATCCAACAGGTCTGTGTCCTTATGTTGGGGTCTCCAGAGCTGGATTGCAGGTGGGGTATCACAAGAGTGGAGTAGAGGGGAAAAATCATCTCACTCAACCTAATGGCCACACTTCTCTTGATACAGCCCAGGACACAGTTGGCTTTCTGGGCTGTGAGTGCACACTGCTGGGTCATATTCAGTTTTCCATCTACTAATCCCCTTAAGTCCTTCTCCGCAGGACTGCTCTCAATTCACTCCTCACTCAGCCTGTATTTGTCTTTGGGATTGCTTCAACTCATGTGCAGGACCTTGTACTTGGCCTTGTTGAACTTCATGAGGTTTACATGGCCCCATCTCTCAAGCCTGTCCAGGTCTCTCTGGATGGCACATTCCTTCCCTCCAGCGTGTCGACTGCACCACACAGCTTGGTGTCATTGCAAACTTGCTGAGGGTGCACTCTATCCCACTCTTCATGTCAGCAACAAAGATGTTAAATAGTGCCGGTCCCAGTACTGGCTTCTGAGGAACGCCACTCATCACTGCTCTCCACTTGGACATTGAGCCTCTGAGCGCAACCTCTTTGAGTGCAGCCATTCAGACAATTCTTTCTTCACCACGTGGTCCATCCATCAAATCCATGTCTCTCCAATTTACAGAGAAGGATGTCATGCAGGACAGTATCAAATGCTTTGCGTAAGTCAAGGTAGGTGACAGCAATTGCTCTTCTCTTATCCACCAATGCTGTAATTCCATTGTAGGTGGCCACCAAATTTGTCAGGCACAATTTTCCCTTAATGACACCATCTTAGCTGTCACAAATTACCTCCTCATTTTCCAAATCCCCTAGCTTAGTTTCCAGGAGGATCTACTCCATGATCTTGCCAGGCACAGAGGTGATACTGACTGGGCTGTAGTTCCCCAGGTCTTCCTTTTTTCCCCTTTTAAAAAATGGGGGTCATGTCTCCCCTTTTCTAGTCAGTGGGAACTTCACTGTACTGCCACATCCATTGAATATGATAGATAGTGGCTTAGCAACTTCATCTGTCAGTTCCCTCAGGACCTGTGGACGCATCTCATCAAGTCCCATGGATTTGTGCACTTTCAGGTTCCTTAGTTGGTCTCAAAGCTGATCTTATCATACAGTGGGTGGTTCTTCATTCTCCCAGTCCCTGCCTTTGCCTTTTGTGTCTTGGGTGGGGTGGCTAGAGCCCTTTGTGATGAAGACTGAGGCAAAAAAGTTGTTATCTCAGACTTCTTCATATCCTGGGCAACCAGGTCTCCTGTTTCCTTCTGGAGGGAGCCTACACTTCCCCTAGTCTTCCTTTTATCACCAATATACCTCTAGAAGCTTTTCTTGTTGTCCTTGATGCCCCTGGCCAGATTTAATTCTATCAGGTCTTTGGCCTTCCTAACCTGATCCCTGGTTGCTCAGACAGTTCCTCTGTATTCCCTTCAGGCTACCTGGCCTTGCTTCCATTTCACCTTATTTTTTTAAAAAACTCTCTTTGCTTCTATATCTCTGCAAGAAAAATGCCATGTCCTCAGAAGGAAGTGTCTCTGAATCCTCCCTAGTAATTTAATTTTCAGTTACTGCTAGGGCTGTGCCTTGAACGCAGCCACAATGATATTATAGGTTGACATGCTGCTCTTTTGTTAAATACGGGCTTTAGGCAGGTTGATGCTGGGTTAATTCACTTTTGGAGTCAGAAATACTCAGGGTCATATTAGTCAGCATGAATAAACTTGCTTTTAAATATACTTTTCATTTCATATTACCATTACTATTTGGTTTGCAGAAAGGCAAGTTTTGAAATGTCTTGATAGTGGATGTAGACGAAGGACTATACTTGGAGCAGCAATGTATCTATTGCAAACAGTCTTATACTACAGTTAAGCAAAGAGACAACAATAATTTCTACAGTTTATTATTAGGAGACTAAACTAATTAGCATCAATTATTTCTTCCCTTGAAACAAGCTACATTTTTCCTTTGCTACCACGATGCCTTCTGCTGTCACCAGCATTGAGAAATAAAGAGATTTCAGGGGAAATTCTTACAAATATCTGAGCTTTCAACTGTAAATGTAACCAGTGCAAATGATTTCATGAAAGACTTATTTGTGTTCTAAAATGGTTTGATTTTCTAGCAAAACATCTTACTTTTTTCAGTTATTTGCTAAATTTAATTTTTGAGGGTTTTAAAAGACTGACAAGATATACACTAGTAAACTTAACTTTCAATGAATTTATTTTAATTTATATGAATTAAATTATTTAATTAATTGTTATTATGAAGACTGAAAGGTAAAATGATCTAAAAGGAAATAAAAGATTAGCAAATATGACATCCATCTACAAGAAGAGCCAGAAAGAGGATCTACAGAACTACAGGCCTGTCAGCCTGACCTTGCTGCCAGGGAAGGTTATAGAGCAGATCATCCTGAGTGCCATCACATGGGATGTATAGGACAACCAGGGCCAGTCAGCATGGGTTTATGAAAGGTAGGTCCTGCTTGACAAACCTGATCTCCTTCTGTGACAAGGTGACCTGCTTAATGGATGAGGGAAAGGCTTTGGATGTTGTCTATCTTGACTTTAGTAAGGCCTTTGACACCATTTCCCACAGCATTCTCCTGGAGAAACTGGCTGCTCATGTCTTGGATGGGTGTTCTCTTTTCTGGGTAAAAAAAATAGTTGGATGGCTGGGCCCAAAGAGTTGTGGTGAACAGACTTAAATCCAGTTGGTGGGCAGACACAAGTGGTGTCCCCCAGGGCTCAGTATTGAGGCCAGTTCTGTTTAATATCTGTATCAATGATCTGGATGAGGGGATCGTGTGAATCCTTAGTAAGTTTGCAGATGACACCAAGTTGGGTGAGAGTGTTGATCTGCTCGAGGGTAGGGAGGCTCTTCAGATGGATATGAACAGGCTCGATCAATGGGTTGAGGCCAACTGCATGAGGTTCACCAAGGCTGAGTGCTGTGTCCTGCACTTGCATCAGAACAACCCCATGCAACGCCACAGTCTTGGGGCAGAGTGGCTGGAAAGCTGCCGGGCTGAAAAGGACCTGAGGGTGTTGGTTGACAGCTGGATGCATGTGACAATGTGCCCAGGTGGAATGACAAGAGCATCCTAGTGTAGCCAGAAGGATGCGGGAAGTGATTGTCTCCCTGTACTCAGCACTGGTGAGGCTTCACCTTGAATATCATGTTCAGTTTTGGGCCCCTCACTACAAGAAAGACATTGAGGTGCTGGAGTATGTCTAAAGTAGGGCAATGAAGCTGGTGAAGAGTCTAGAGAACAAGCCTTATGAAAAATGGCTGAAGGAACTGTGGTTGTTCAGCTTGGAGAAGAGGAGGTTCAGGGGAAACATTATTGATTTCTACATCTACCTGAAAGGAGATTGTAGTGAGGTGGGTGTCAATCTCTTTACCAAAGTAACAAGCAATAAGACAAGAGGAAATGTCTTCAAGTGGTGTCACGGGAGGTTTAGGTTGGATGTTAGGAAAAATTTCTTCACCAAAAGGGTTCTCAAGCATTGGGACAGGCTGCCCAGAGAAGTGAAGTCACCATCCCTGGAGGTATTTAAAATATGTGTAGATATGACATTGAGGGACATGGTTCAGTGGTAGGTTAGGTAGTGTTAGGTTAACATTGAGTCAGACTCGATGATTTAAGGGTGTTTTCAAACCTAAATGATTCAATGATTCTACAGTTCTATGAAATAAGGATCAAGTGATACCCATTAGGAAAAAAATATAACCTTTTACTGATGATTTGGGATTTATCCACTTTTTGCTATAGAGGGTTTATTATTTCAAAGTGTATTATTAAATTTTTGAGCCTGTTCAGTAAATGGATCTTTCTACCAGGCATGTGTATATGTAAGAGGCATGACTAATTCTAGTTTATTGTCTTTGTTGATACTGGTTCAAAAAGAGATGATTATAACGATGCTATTATTTATCTCTCAAGGTATTTTTTCTATTTCCACTTCAGTGAGCATTGTTGAGAATTTCTGAGAAGAATATAAATTATTTCTCTGTTAAATATGTATAAGAAAATGCTAGCAACATTAATACATTTGATATTTACATATTTATTTTCCTACTAAAAACAACTCTGAGGTTGAAATCATAGAATCATAGAATATCTCAAGTTGGAATGGACCCATAAGGATAATGGATTCCAACTACCTGCTCCTCATAGACTACCTGAAACTAAATCATACAACTAAGAGCATCATCCAGATCATCCTTGAACTCTGAAATGATAAGGAAATGGCTTGGCATATCTTAATTTCCTTAAACTGTAACTGCAAACATTGGCCAGTAAATTTTAAGGGATTTCGGGAAAAACTTTTAACTTAGTTAACTATTGAATTTCTTCTTTTTGGTGAAAACTGGAGTGCATCTTGTCAAAAATCCATTACTAAAAATATTCGGGTGTAGTCAGAAGAAATGCTCAATATAATGTGCTTTTCAAGGTAAGCAGATTTGGTTTACACTTATGCTGAAAGAAGAGAATTAGAGTTATATAATTTATTGCAACAGCACCAGCAACCATTCAGCTCGCAGTGAATTGGATGAGCTCCCTGTATTTTTTCAGTTGGGTTTCTGACTGAAATATATGTATATACTGTGTATATACATATATCTATATAGGCACGATTAGTTTTCAGTGGATCGATGAATTGATCTGACCAATGTATTAGCTGAGCACTTGCTAATACTTATTACAGGGACAGGTAGGAAATAGAGCCTGTATACTGGTTGGAGAAGAAAACAAGACCACTCCATTTAGCAGTAAGTCTTACATCAGCTTACTTTAATCACTGAACAACACAGTTGACAAGTGTTCAGCTGGGTGTAGAGACATGAGTGAAACTCTTGTGATGCCCAGCTAAAGAAACACATTATTGAGACATCTATTGTAAATAGGAGTCAAATAGAGCATTCAACTCTTCTTAGAATTCAGAGGGATTTAATGATGATATCAAAATACCTGTGCATTCCTTTGACGTAGTATCAATTCAGGAGAGGGTCTGTGTTTATTTATTTTTAATGGAATTCTTAGATGCAGGTGCACAATTCTGTGACAGCTTTAAGAAGACAGTAATTATCTGGTAAAGTATGCATCACCAAATCATCTAATGGATAAAGTCTCCTATATAGGAAACAAGCTCTTCCAGACGAAGTAACAATTTGGATAAGTAATTTGATGTCTTTAAAATTCAGTGAAAGCAGCAACTTTTAATTATACATCTCTATTCTACATTATTTTAATTGACAGCTGTTGTTTAATTAAATGGGAGGAAGGTCAAACGGCATGTGAAAAAAGGATACTACCCCTCCCTTTCTATCACAGGAAAGAAAAACTGTTTTAGTTCTAATGCTGCATCACATGCATGCTTCTGAAATTTAATGATTGCTCTTGAAGACTTTTAATGCTTATTAATTAATGGATAATTTTGCAGACACTTAGCACCTATATGTGGTGCTTACATGGAGAGTCTCTACAGCAGGACATGTTATGGACTTACACTGCCCTATTCACTGCAGCAGCTATGCATTTAAATCAACAGGATTACTATTCTACCAGTGAGGAACAAATTAAAAACCTTTCAATTATATAAGTTTCTCTAGAAGTGATTTACAATGGAAATATTAATGAATATTTCATTACAGCTGTGCTGCTAGGCACTATTACATTATTATGTTTTTAATGAACCAATAAGGCACAAGCCTGACAAAGATATTTTTAGAGAATACATATGGACTATTTGACAGAATCTTGCACCTTTTGCTTGAATTGGTTTCCCTTGGGCTAGTACGTAATTGGTTCCTGAGTAACCTCAACAACCTTGCCTGGAACACCTTTCCAGATATATTCTTCCTTTTGGGGGTAGGGGACAGGGGCCAGAGTAGTTCAGACTAAATCTCAGCTCAAAAAGCAGGAAGTAATTATGATTCTTCTCAAATTGTAACAGTCAGAAATCAAAACCCAACATTAAAGGTATATAAGGAAAAGAACAGAACAAAATATAATGTTGAGATTATTATGGCATTACACTATAAATGCAAGTGTATCCAAACTTGAGCTGTTACAGACAGCTTTTGGCAGCCTTTCATATCCTCAAATAGTGCATGCTGTCCTTGCTTAGAAAAATTAACTCAAGGTTAGTAAAATTATTTGAACTCGACACAGTCTGCACACCCCTCAGAATAAATCCGAAGCTTGACTCTTGCTTGTATCATTAACTAGGAGCTCAGTAATTGTCAATTTGTTGCAGGAACTTGTGGAATGACACTGGATGCAGCTTTGTGGGAGAACTCATTGCCTCAATTTTACTATTCTTTTTCACTGTATGCCATTTATACATGTACTTGAACTGCTTGAGTTCATCGATCCTAACATCAAGTCTAGAAACAGGTCATCACTGTATGCCTCTCTGTTTCCATGCTGCTCATTACTAGGGCCTGGTATTTGGAACAGGAATCAAACACTAATTTGGGGTTACAGTAGATGGATCTTTCTAGTTTCAAAAAACCCCCCACAAAACACCAACAAACCACCTTGCTTTCATTTCTTCTAACACTTCAGCTTCCTCATTTAGTCTTCAATCTTATGACTGTGACCACATGTATTTCCCTCTAACCAGGGACTTCTGGTACTCCCTGCTAAAACACAGGAAAGATGCCTCCCTTTTCTGTTCACCATGTTGGCAACTGCTAAGAAATAATTTCATTTCTGGTTTCAACTGGTAAGTCATAATTTCATTTACTCATACAACAGAGTTTCAAATTCCTAACTTCTCTTTATAATCTAAGCTCTGACCTGAAGTGGTTCATTTTGTACCTTTGTAGTCATAGGCAGAAGAACAGATAATAAAAGAAAAAGGAGAGATGATTTTGTTCAAGAATAAAATGCAGATTTAATTCCTTCACAGCTCTCATTCTGTACTCCTGAATATCAAAGGCCAAACAGAAGAGCACCACTCATTAATAAATAACACCGCTCCCCCAAACTCCTTTGTCCATCTATGCAAATGAAAGTACTCAATACACTCATCGCAACCTACAGAGCAATGTAACTCTCCCTAAGACAGATTCCTGGTGACTAGTCAGATAAATTGCTCCCTACCATCCATCAAATAAGCAAAGGGACTCAAAATACTTTAATCGTTAATTTAAAAAAAAAAAAAACCCAAACAAAAAACCCCAAACCCAAACAACACAAAAGGAAATGCATAAGGATAAAGAAAATGACACAATACCTATCAGAATTTATAAAAAAAAAAAAAAAAAATAAATTGGGTGCTATCTCCCAATCCATTTTCTTTTTGCTGCTGCTGCTGCAAGCTAAAAAGAACAAACTCATAAGAACTATAAGAAACAATGCATTCATATGAAAGGGCTGTGGGAAAAATGTATGATTAAAAAATGAAACCAGATACCTAACAAATGCAAGTTACTGTTTTCTACTTGGCATATTAGTTCCATTGTGACCCTGTTGCACTTTTTTTCTGAAAGATGAATAACAAAGCCATAATCTTTTATCTGACCTTTCTTGGTCTTTGACTTCTTTTCCAGTGGAAACAGACTTGGATTTAGTTAAAAAATTGAAGTCTCCTTCTTTGAAGGTGTGTTAGTATCAGATTAATTTTCAGTGTTTTAAGTGAATACTTCTAAAATTAGTATTAGATGTCATAAAGCAGCAAATATTATCCAGTGTTCATTTATTTAGCAGCTAATAAGATTATTATTTTTTTTTTTTAATGCCATATTTCCTCTCACAGCTTTTGTTAAGGATCTAAGTTAAAAAAAAAAATACTAAAAGCATATTTCACTTAAACTTTACTGGGAAATTAAGTAATTCTTTAATTTCTGTGCAGAAGAAATGACCAACCTAATCAATCAGATGTTAAATACTAAAAGAAATAAGTCTGCTGAAAGGACCAGCAGTGACAGTGAGGATCAATACATCTAAAAGATAAGACTTTTAAAGATACATTTTAGTCACTTCATTAATTACATAGTGAAAGTCCCAATGGACTCTAATCAGAACTAGAAAAAACCCAGCATTTTTGAACAGATAAATCTAAATCAAGCAATTTCAACATTCGAATTAAAAAGCATTTCCTTAACAATTCTATAGTAGTGAGTAGGAGAGTGTTATTTAATAGGCTTTTTTCAGCTTCTACTGCTATGATTTCTAAGAGGTGTAATCAGAAACAGAAAATTTGGATATTTTTACCTGAAGGTGAAAAGGGGACAGGCACTGCTTATTTTATTGAGAAAAAGGAGCACACTTATTTGCAGTGTGTTTATCTGCTATCATAAAGGTCCTCAGCACAGCAGCAGTCCAAAATATTTAAGTATAGCTAGTGTGTTCATCTATTTTAAGTTTCTCTTCAGCAAATAAATGGAAGACGTGGTGGTGCTTTGTTTAATGAGAGTAACCAGCACTGTACCTCTAAGTGAGCTATTGTCTGTATTTATTACGTTAATTACATTTTATGCACGTACATCACTAAATGATACACTGTGAATTGGAAGTCAATTTAAAGTTACATTTCTTTCATATTCAGTGAGAAAATAATGGATTTTCAGATCAAGAGTTGGCAGTCTATCGGCATCACATGCTAAACCATTCTAATAGAAAATGTATTGATCTGAAATCCTGAAACTTTTCTCCTTTAAAGTGAGCTACAGGATGATAAAAACGAAGAATAAAAAACCCCTTAAGAATGATCAATATTGTGCTTATACTGAGTTGGATGACACTACAGGAACATTCGAAAAATAAAACTATTGAAATTTTCAGATGTACGGCATCAATTCAATCTCAGTTCAATGGTCTGCTCATTATACTAGTCTGGTCCAATAAAGCATCCATCAGAATAATTATTACTCTCAGTAAGAGGGAGTCCATCCTCCCTTTCTTGGATCCTCTTCCCTTTTTGTCTTTACATGCTTAGGATTGAGTCATATCATTCTCTCACTCTGGAACCAATACTCCCATAAATGTTAAAGATTCAGAATCCTACTGGTCCCATCAAGAGTTGAGCATTTGTATTTTTTCTTTTTTAAAAACTGTACTTGGTGATGAAGTAGGCAATGTTTTTTTGAAATAAAAATTTTAAATTTAACACATGAAACAAAGCCACCAAGTAAAAATATTTTAAGCAATTTAGAAAATTTTAAGTTCCTTTTTAGTTTCATTTAACCAACTAAACTAAACATACACTTTCAAAATTAAATTAGAGTTCTTAAATCACATGAACACACAGAAAATAATTATTAGAACATCACTTTTAGACAATTCAGGGAATCTGGATTTTCATAAAAATGAAAACCTACTAAATTTTCCCTTTGCACTAATATTATTCAATAGTGTCTTAAACAGGGACTTGTTTTATTTGCAGTCTCTTTCATTTTCATTCCCAGTTTCTCCAGAGTGGGGGCCTGGACATCTAGGATATTTGGACATCTAGAAGAATATCTACACAGTATTTTCTTGCTTTGTAGTTAGAATCCTTCAGGTAAACAACCTGTAATCATTAGCCTAGAGACCACCTCCTCTGAATGTTTTACGTTCCCCTCTGAGATTTCACACTGCGCTTAATAAATAGCTTATAAAATACAGATGAATGTACCTGCCACTACCAATCTCTATAGCATTTGTCACAGTGCCCAAGCACAAAATAATTAGGTGTGAAGTGAGCACTTTGGCTCATTTCTGTCTTCCAGGGAACCTTCTTAAAGTGCTATACTACAAATTCCTCTGATATTATAGGTAGGATGTATATAAATCCTGAAGATTATATCACATCACATATAACAGAAGCTTCACAGCAGAGGTGACAAAGATATGTCTAAGCGACACAAGCTAGAACAAGAACTGAAAATGGTATAATCATATTAGGCAGAAGTAACTTGTTAACATGGCTGAACTACTGTGTATATGATACAAGCCAGCTCAAGTGTCTCTGTAATTGTTTTTCAGAACGGACATGCTGCATGACAGATTGGTAAAACTAGCATAACAGTAATTCCTTACCTCTCATTCCTGTCCTTTCTGTTGTGTGTTTTTTTGAGCAGAATTCCACTCACGAATATATATGAATTGTCTAATATGGCATGGATATGACCGTGGTTAGGAATGAACATAAAATTGCAACAAAAACTTACAAGATGTGGTATTAAAAGTGAGTGAGATCTCACTTACCAAGGTGACATTAAAAAGAGATTTAAATGACATTAGCACTACTTGGCAATACCATTACAGGAAATGTCAGTTCTGCTCTTTCTTTACTGTAAGAGGGAAGGGGTGCCATTCGGAGGGCCCTTGACAGACTTGAGAGGTGGGTCTGTGCAAACCTCATGAAGTTCAACAAGGCCAAGTGCAAGGTCCTGCACATGGGTCAGGGCAATTCAAAGCACAAATACAGGCTGGGCAATGACCAGGATTGAGAGCAGCCCTGAGGATAAGGACTTAGGGGTATTGGTGGATGGAAAATTGAATGACACAGCAATGTGCACTCACAGCCCAGAAAGCCAACCATATTCTGGGCTAAATCAAGAGAAGTGTGGTCAGCATGTTGAGGAATGTGTTTCTCCCCCTCTATTCCTCTCTTGTGAGACTCTACCTGGAGAACTGTAGGCCCCCAACACAAGAAAGACATTGATCTGCTCGAGTGGGTCCAAAGGAGGCCATGAATATGATGAGGGGAGCTGAGCACCTCCCCTACGAGGACAGGCTGAGAGAGTTGGGGTAGTTCAGCCTGGAGAAGAGAAGGCTCTGGGGAGACCTTATAGTGGCCTTCCAGTACTTAAAGGGGGCTACAGGAAAGATGGGGAGGGACTCTTTATCAGGGACGGTAGTGATAGGACAAGGGATGATGGCTTTAAAGTGGAAGAGGGTAGATTTTAAATTAGCTACAAGGAAGAAATTCTTTCCTGTGAAGGTGATGAGATACTGGAACAGGTCTCCCAGAGAAGCTGTGGCTGCCCCCACCCTGGCAGTGTTCAAGGCCAGGTTGGACGGGGCTTTGAGCAACCTCAGAGGTGTAGTGGAAGGTGTCCCTGCCCATGGCAGGGGGGTTGGAACTAGATGATCTTTAAGGTCCCTTCCAATCTAAACCATTCTATGATTCTATGATAAACATGAAAATATCTAATCAAAAAAAAGAAGCACTTATTACATGAGAGTTGAAACACATTTATAACTGCTTTTGAAGATCTGATCACAGCTTATTTACACTCATAATTTAGTTTGATGAAAGTTTGACAACACACCTCTAAGCAGACCATCTCAAAAGCCAGTCATGCCTGCTCAGAATACTTAGAACCTTCCTTTCGCATTTTATAGTAAGAACCTGGCATTTTTAAATTTTGTTTCCTATGAAGAAACATCATCACTACTAGGCTAGATATAAGGTTTTGCTTTATTTCACTTCTAGGTCATAGTGTCTGGTGTATACATAGCTTCTTATGTGACTATGTCAAGCTTCAGAAAAATTAAATGTTGTATAAAAGCAAGCTAGTACCTTAGTATTCCCCTTTTTTTACTTTCTGTGTTTCCACTTGTATTTCAAGCTTATGAACAGTCTTTTGTGTGCTACCTTGGAAACTAGCTCTAAATTACTGTGTTACAAGTCTCCAAAACTCCAGCTACTTATGTTTTTATAATGCACAGAATTCAAAGTGTGCAATTCCCACAGTACGGTGATAATGATTGTTGACAGTTATTATGGCACACTCATTGTAGCACTTAATAAGCATTAATTTACTAAAGCATGCTAATGCAATCACAGTCAATCATCTGGCCATAGCCCTCTTCTTATAATGTAAGCTCTTTGAAGGAAGGACTTTGCCTGCAGAGCACCTGGTAGACAGGCAGTCAAGAAATATGGACCCTGAGAACAGACTGGGATTTTTTGGTAAGACAATACAAGGTCATTGAAGGTGATAGTTACCTGGAACATTAAAAAGAAATAAACATGAAACCTTCTGTATCTACGCTTAAGTTTTGACTCCAAACACTAAGGTAGAGGTATAAGTGCAGAACAGTGTCTTTCTGTTTATTTATTTCTCATAGGTATATATTCATACATATATATTTCTTTCATCAGATAGAAACAAGACTGAAGGATTACTTTAGAGAGATAGTGCTCCAAAAATTGCAAGCTTAGGAGAAGTACAGTAAGTGGCAGACACTGAGATCTTTGGCTGAGCAGGAAAGAAAAGGAAAAACAGATAAGAGGAGAAACCTTCGCTCCATTCACTGGGCATTTCTTCTGTAAAATTTAATATCCAACTGCAAGACGACAGCTGTGATTTGTTAAGAGCTAAATAAGTTTTGAGCATGAAGGTCCATGTCCTTGTACAGCTAGTATTTAAATCCTCAACCTTCATTTTTTTTAAAAAAGCAACATTGTTGCCTACTAAGACTTTCTATCTTCTTTGTCTTTGGTAACTGGTATCCTTTCTAGAGAAAGGAATTTTTTTTTTCCACAATGCTGCAATTAAGGCAATTGTAGCTGTTCACCACAGAAAAAAGAACTGAATATCTTCTGCATTGAAGAAACAGACCTTTTATTTTTCCTAGGTCTGCCTCCCCATTTTATTTCATTCTCTTTTAGCACAAAATTTTGCTTCAAGAATTTGACTTCGGATTATTTTCTGAATTCCATGTACATTTCAGCTTCTCTAGCTGGACTAAATTCAATAGTACATTACTACAGTTCAATAAAGTATGACAAAAATTCACAGGAATTTATGCCTAAAGAATGATTAAATCTTACTCTGCTCACTCCTACAAGCTTCACAGTTGCCTCAGAGTAAGAACCTAGAAGTCCAGGGCCCCAAGTTGGCTAATTTCTAAGTATAGAATTTTACAGTATATGCACTTAAAAATCAATCAAACAAACAAGCAAACAACTACAACAAAAAATAAGGGTCTAACAGTCCTACATTAGCATTTTGAAGCCCAGAATAGGAAAAGATCTTATATAGCTTACACCATGATTTTATTATTCATTTGCTTACGGTGTTCGTTGAGTTTCCATTTAAATGTAAGCCACTGTCAAAGAGAGGTGATGAAGCCCCACTGCTGTGATCACTGGATGGTCCAGGGGAACCTGGAAATCAGATCATGAAAAATAATTGTTTATATTAAAAATACATGTATATATCAGGCAATATGTATTCCAGTTATAAAATACAGGAAAAAAAATTAATATAAACTACCAAGCCAGAAGTACTATTTGTATTTTAAAATGACAGCCAATCAAATGTCCATATGCTATATTTTATGTCTAGAAAGAAAAAAGATAGCTAGATGTCATTTTATGAAGGCTATGCTCACATGAACTACTTATATACTTAACTGTTTGCAGGATTGATGACTGGAAAAGGGGAAATATAGCCCCTTATTTTTAAAAAGGGAAAAAACAAAGACTCAGGGAACTACAGGCCAGTCAGCCTAACCTCTGTGCCCAGCAAGATCATGGAGCAGATCCTCCTGGAAATTAAGAGAGGGCACATGGAAAATGAGGAGGTGATTGGTGACAGCCAAGGTGGCTTCACTAAGGGAAAATTTCGCCTGACAAATTTGGTGGCCGCCTACAATGGAATTACAGTGTTGCTGGATAAGGGAAGAGGAGCTGATATAATCTACCTTGACTTGGTCAAAGTATTTGACACTGTCCTGCACAACATCCTTGTCTGTAAATTGGAGAGACATGGATTTGACAGATAGACCACTCAGCAGATAAAGAATTGGCTGGCTGGTCACACTCAAAGAGTTGCAGTCAGCAGCTCGATGTCCAAGTGGAGAGCAGTGATGAGTGGTGTTCCTCAAAGGTCAGTGTTGAGACCAGCTCTGTTTAACATCTTTGTTGGTGAAAAGGACAGTTGGAATGAGTGCACCCTCACCAATGACACCAAGCTGTGTGGTGTGGTTGACATGCTAGAGGGAAGGGATGTGCCATCCAGAGGGACCTAGACAGGCTGGAGAGGTGGGTCCATGCAAACCTCATGAAGTTCAACAAGGCCAAGTGCACGGTCCTGCCCATGGGTCAGGACAATCAGCACAATTACAGGCTGAGCGATGACCAGGATTGAGAGCAGCCCTGAGGAGAAAGATTTGGGGGTACTGATGGATGGAAAACTGAATATAAGCCATCAATGTGCGCTCATAGCCCAGAAAGCCAACTGTATCCTGGGCTGCATCATGAGAAGTGTGGCCAGCAGGTCAAGGGAGGTGATTCTCCCCCTCTACTCCACTCTTGTGAGACCCCACCTGGAGTATTGTGTCCAGTTCTGGATCCCCCAACATAAGAAGGACATGGACCTGCTCAGCCGGGTCCAGAGGAGTCCACAAAGATGATTCAAAGTGCTGCAGCACCTCTCCTATGAAAAGAATGAGGTGGGGTGGTTCAGCCTGGAGAAGAGAAGGCTCCAGGGAGACGTTATAGCGGCCTTCCAGTACTTAAAGGGGGCTACAGGAAAGATGGGGAGGGACTCTATATCAGGGAGTGTTATGATAGGAGGAAGGATGATGGCTTTAAACTGAAAGAGGGTAGGTTTAGATTAGCTATAAGGAAGAAATTCTTTACTGTGAGGGTGGAGACACTGGACCAGTTCTCCAGAGAAGCTGTGGCTGCCCCCTCCCTGGCAGTGTTCAAGGCCAGGTTGGACGGGGCTTTGAGCAACCTGATCTATTGGAAGGTGTCCCTGCCCATGGCAGGGGGTTGGAACTAGATGATCATTATGGTCCCTTCCAACCTAAACCATTTTATGATTTTACAATTAAGCCTTTTTTTCACTGAGAATGTAGTCAAAACCAAGTAAGAAATTCAGTTACACAAATCCACTGACTTGATTAGTTGAAAGTCTCACCTTAGAGTATAACCATGGACTGTATTTATAAACAAAGCTAATAAGAATCTCCCAGACAAGTACTAACTGTACACATACATACACTTAATCATATGTCTTTTTCTTAAAACATCAATTACTTTCAAAAATTCTGCACCTTCTTAAATTGAAAAATTAAAAGCAGTCAGTCATCATGAAATGTCGATATTCTGTTAATATGTTAAGACTACACAGTTAGATTCTGCAAGCGATCTCTTCCTTTAGCAGTTATGCATCATGATCCTGCTTTATTAGTTAAAGTGGCTCCAGGAAAGCTTAATACTTTTGTAACATACAATATTGGAAGCAGCACAAAGTCACATCATTGTGTAATTTTTGCTGAAATGTAAAATATTAACGTATAAAACCAAGAATATACAATTACTGTCAGAGAGCACTTGGTTTTCTCAATAAAGCACATAAAATCAATTCCACAGCATTATATTCATCATCACTGAGAACTCATTTTTCCATCTGAAGAAGTCACCTGAAATTGCCTGTAAATCATTTCACATTAATAGGTCTGTCAAGTCTAACATCACAAAAGTCAAAAAGTAATTCTTAGTCATGTAGTTTTGTATGTATCTTTTCCACATATCTGGAAGATTTAACAAAATGGAACTTAATTCAGCAAAAGCTTATTTTCTCTGTAACAAATCTCTGTCAGTTCAGTGCTGAGGAGCCAGAATTCTACCCTGAATTCTGAAGTTTCAGCATGTTTTCATTTGAGTTCTTTCTGTATGGCATTAGATGATGTCAGCAGAAGGAACCACTGTGCCTTGCTTGTATGGGTCTAACCAAAGCACTGACTTTAGTAGCTAGCTACAACATTTTGTAGCTACTATATACATAGAGTAGAATTCAAAAATCTATGTTCAGACTATTAGATGACCACAGTGACTTGCTGGAACAGAGATAATTAGAAATATTAAATATTGGTATTAAATTCTCCAGTGAAAAGTCTGACTGCTGGGGGATCCCATTGACTCTGGCAGTAGACAACTATGACAGGTCCACGAATCAATCAGATTTTTAAAGTGGACCTGTCAGCAATCTGAGCCCATCAAAAGACATGAATTTTGGTATTTTCAAATCTCTAATTCCAGGTTTTACCTTAATACAAAATACAACTTTATAATTATTTTTATAAGTAGAGAAAACTGACATCCATTGCTAAGAATAAAAGGTTAAGGAACAAATTTATGTCCTCCCACATTGTCCCTGCAGATTTGCTTTTCAGTTCAGTAGCTTTCTTTGGTTTTCTGAGTCACAACAAACTACATAGCCTCTCTCAGGCTGTGCCATCTCCATCATTTGCAAGCAAGTTAACAAGTCTTTTAGTCTTCTCCCTGACTATTCTGCCTCACTCACTCATGGACTACTTCTTCACAACCTCACTCAGCATTTTAGAAGCTCCCACTGTATATGCTCAACTGTTTTCATGGAATGTGCAGTGCTCTAGTATCTCCAAGGAGCACTGTTTGCCTTCCCCACATGGAAGCCATAGAGCAATCAGATACTCTTCCCTCTTGTTCTTAGAACAAAACACAGTATATACATCCACATGATATACATGATATAAAATATACTAACAAAGTAAATGTTGTACTATCTGCTACTGTAGCCCTTGCCCAAGTAGATGGGACTCCAAACCACATGTTAGGGACCACTCAAACTCTGGAACATTAGTTTGACAAAGACTATAAAAAAAAGATTTTATATAAAATAAAATATCTGCTAAAGGTAAATCCCCCCTCCATGACCACAATACAGTACCCTGATGGGTACTGATGTGAGAAAAAAGGCATTTGGTGTGCTGTGAGATTTTCAGCAATCATTACTGCCTATCTGTCCTCTTATCCCACCCAAATCATAGTTAGACAGCCAGCCTATGAGGAATACAAACCTACACTATGACAGGCTTAATCTCTTTAATTTACTTAGTCTCAGCTGTGGCATTTTTGTTCTCTTCAGAAGGCTGGGGCAGGAAGGATCCTGTGGGAGAGGAAAAGATCTTTGACTGATTTTTACCTGACAAATAGCTGAGTATACTCAGAGAAAAAAAAAACAAAAAAACAAAAAAAAAAAAGACAAAAAAACCCAAAACACCTGGTAAGGTGAGAAGGGATCAGGGAGTGATACAGCAAGTATATAGGAGTCTGCAGTTCACAAAAGAGAACGAGTGGCCCCTGGGGGTAGCAAGGAGAAAAAAGGCAGAACTCTGAGGTTAGGGAAAGTAACTTTATAAGGATCACAGGGGATTTTGCAGAGCTAGCAGTAACTCAGGAAATCACCAAGCTAGCTGACACTAAACCTAGAGCAAGAACTCATTTGCAGTGGTACAGGTAGGATTTGTTTACAAATCCTTTTATATTATTTTTGAGAGAATCACTGAGATTTTTCAATTTTAAAAGTTAGGTATTCTACTACTTATTTTAATAAAGCCTAGATTTTATTTTTACCTTTAAAAGCCTTAAGCTTTCTAGACCTAGAGAGGTCTCTGTTAAATTTCTGGTCAACTCAGAGCCCCACCAACAGGTGGTTGTTTATTTCAGTCAGCGAACTACACTGAATCTCTAAATAACAAGCCACCTCCCCAAAACGCACGACGGCAGATCAATGTACAGCAAGTAGTCAGCAAGATTTAATCCTTTGCAATAATTTGACTTATAATCAACATTGCTGAATGATACTGGAGACCTCTTGTATAAAAATAAAATCTCATTTATCTAACTTGGTAATTATGTCAATAGACAACCTTCAATAGATAAAAAGCCCATTCCAGATCAACCACGAAATTAAAATCAAAGGAAACACTCCTGATGATTTTTAATTATACTGCAAGCTTTGCAACTTCAGAATATTCAGATAATTTGGTACAACTATCAAAAAGAAAAATTCTTAAGACAGCCTGTTTTAGTGTAAAATGTCCTGAAGAGTCTTCCCAGAAGTAGTGAATCTTATCTAAAAGGGTCCTACAAATCCTGCTTAACTCTGGCATGGGTAACAGTCTTAGCTCCAGAGAATCCTTAATGATTATACCCGAGTGATGTCATAATTCTTCTGTAACGGGATAACAAATAACCCTTATCGCCACTAACAACTTCCTGACCCAGCTCCAAAAATCAGAATTCCTTCCTTTGTTTTCCAGAAACACAAATCTATCCTCTCTCCAGCTGACAGTGACCTTAGAGCAAACCACAGGCCATGGGATGAGGAATGACCCTAGCCATTGAGCCAGACAACCCAATGAGGCAGACAGTTAATGACCCTACTGTCCCATGCTCACTTCTGATTCAGACCTGATAGTTTTTTGAGAAAGAAGTATTTGCCCTATGCAAAATTATGCTAACTGCTCTGCAATATTTTATAAAATCACTGATCAAATTATTGTGGCAGAGAATATTTGCTGGTATAATTTAGTTTACCATTATGGACAGTCTCACAATAGTCTAGTAAGGGCCAAGAGTCCCAGGCAGCTCTGAGACAACCATCAGTACTGGCACACTCCCCTAGGTTATGCCCATTCTTCGTTCTCCACAGAAACAAATGGTCCTTGTCTCATCTTTAAATCCCAGTTAATCAGTATCCCTGTCTAAACCCACATCAAATCCTGTATTTGTTGTTCACAATTCATGAAAGAGTGAAGCAACCAGAAAGATGTGGTGAGAACTGCAGGCAGGTATATCCCTGTTGTGGCATCTTGTGATATGCCAGCCACAGCATGAGATAGTGTAGGGATGGAAGATGTGTGAGAAGGAATCAGTGGAGACACGTGCTACTCCTGATGATGTACTTCTAAGAATTAGTAATACTACTGATTAATAGGAAGAGACAGTATGGTTGCATTTAAAGTGAACACACCACTGTAGTAAAACTGCCAGCATACAGCTGGTCTGACTGAATACTCGAAGATAGGGGATCACGTACTCTGGGATGCTAAGGAAAGGCCAAGATACTTCAGATTTATGCACGTATACGCTTAAATCTTGCCTGCAGTGTGAGCTGCATAGCAGAATTGCTACTGAGCTTGTTATATGTGTCACTGATGCTTTGTGCCTCAAAGTCCTGTTTTGTGCATGGGCTTGTGAAAAGCTCTTCCTGAAATGGGGCGCTTTGTCCAACTGCCAGTCTCCTTAACTTTAGTGTATGGCCCTAAACCGTATCTACTTTCAGTAATTTTCTACAGCTTACTGGCTTATTTCCTCACCACGGGGTAAGTAGTTACATCAAGTCCATTACCAATGATCATCTGACTGATTGAGCTTGGTTTCTGCCTGACGGCTGCCCGGAGAGGAGCAGGTGAGCTCTGTGCTGAAGTCAGCTTCAGTTCAGAAGAAGGGTCATTTCTTAAGTTCCTCAGCTGTCTGATCATACTTAGCAAGTCCTTTTGCTGAGCATATACTATAGGAATGAAGGCATGAGATCATGTATGGGACTGGGCAGGGGAATATAATGCTTGCCAAAGATTTCCTCATGCTCTGCCTAAAGGAGTCAAGTCTAATAAGCTGCCCAAAATGAGCTGTCTGTATCCAAGATGTTTCTTTCATTTAAGTAGCACAGCTTCTCTGCTATGCTTGTTGGTAGTCTGTGATAGCTTGTCTAAAATGGCACTGTCTTCCCTATTCCAGATAGGTTTTCTCTGAAGAACAGTAATCAGTGGCAGACTCCAAATGGTACTAGCTGGCCACAGGCAATGAAACAGGCCCTTTGAAAGAGCATGGAAGTTTCCGTAGAGTGAAAGTTCCTGGTTCAAGTGTTCATGGAGGCTATTTACCTACAGAATTTTTGCATGCACCTCTAGTCACATGGAGATAGAAGATGACCTGGTCTCCCTGCTAATCACCGTTTTCTCTTTTCAGAAACAGCACTTTATGGAAGCAGTGCCATGATGTCACCTTCCCAACAGGAATGGCTGCAGTGTCCTGGTGAGAAAGGCTATGCAGGAGTCAGCTCAGTTCCTTTTCTTTCCCATGATGTACCAAGAGGACAATAACATTCTTGGACCTGCATGAACTCCTTGTGAAGGCGGCAGCTGTCTCACACAGTGTGTACTGGGTATAAGTGGCAAGGTTTTGGGAGGCAGGGTGGCTCCAGGGGTGGGAGATAGTCAAGGGCTGTCCTGTGCCAGACACAGCCGAATCCAGCCAGCTCCAACAGACCCACTGCAGGGCACAGCTGAGCTCTTCAGCCAAGCTGTTAGAACATCCAGGAAACTATTTGAGAAGGGCAGAATGATGCACAGCAGAGGGAGAAGGAAAAGAAGTGTGAGAAAAAATCATATCTCAACTTCACTCAAGAAGGAGAGGGAGGAGGTGCTGCAAGTGTCAGAGCAGAGATTCCCCTGCAGTCCATGCAGAGATGAAGGTGAGATGGGTATTTCCCTGCAGCCCATGGAGGACCATGTCAGGGCAGATACCCACACTGCAGCCCATGGCAGACCCCATGCTGGAGTAAGTGGATGTCCCCTGAAGGAAGCTTCAGCCCGTGGTAGGACATGCTGGAGCAGATTTTTCTGGAACAACTTCAGTCCATGAAGAGGACTTATGCTAGAGGAGTTTGTGAAGGAATGTAGCCAGTGGGGAGGACCCACACTGGAGCAGGGTAAAGGTGTGAGAAGGAAGAAGTGACAGAGAGGAATGCTGTATACTGACCTCAACCCCTCAGTTTGCATCCCCCTGCACCACTTGCAGGGGAGGTAGAGGGTAGAGGGAGGGTAGAGGTAGAGGGGAGGTAGTAATGAAATTGATCCTGGGAAAAGGGATCGGGTGAAGGTGTTGTTTCAAATTATTTGTCTTTATTTCTCACTGCCTGAATCTATTTTAATATGCAACATATTTAATTAGGCTTCCCCAAGTTGAGTCTATATTGCCCATGATGCTAATTAATACGTGATCTCCCTGTCTCTATCTCGACCAAGAGCTTTTTCATTCTGTTTTTTCCCCATTTTATGTTTGAGGAGGGAGTGTGAAAGAGCAGCTGGGTGAGAGTTTGGCTCTTAGTCAAGGTTCACTGACCACAAGTAATAGAGTCTAAGTGTGTATGTGATGTCAGTCAACACAATGAGATAAAATTGCTAGTAGGATTTCACAACCACAAATGAGTATGGTCTACATCACAGGAACTGCTGATAAGACCCTGCTAATTTACCAAAGTTATATCTAAGCTTGGACAGTTATCCAAGGCATTATTGATTTAGTCTATAGGTCTATAGTTGTCTGATGACCTAGGATAGAAAAGTAGGAAGACAAAACCTCAAATCTCATTATAAGGAGTACTGACCAGATAAAGATCTCCAAATTTAAACAAGATTTCTTCAAATTTAGATTCCATTTTCAAATGGAAATGATATGCAGTAAGAACTTAAATAATGGTTTTAGCATAAAACGTAGTTCAGCTTAGCAGAGGCCCATCAAGTTGGGGAGGTATAAGTGTAATACAGTAAGTGTAAGAATCTAGATGACATGACAGACACTCTTCTAATGACAAGAACTACACCTATGAGACCTATTATTCTGCTGAAATCATTAAAAATCAAGGATGTAGTTGAGCCCAATTTATTTAAATCTCCAAAACAAGATACATTTAAAATCTGTTTTGCTTAATTTGGAAAGAGAATCATATGTAAGATAAACTGGTGCAAATTATTTGGTTTGATTAAGTTAGCCAATATATTATGTACACCCTTCTACTTGCAATATTTATTTCAAGTGAGTATCTTGAGTGTTTATATCTGCTAACCAGGAAAAACAAAATTTTCCATCATCTGCATTGTTCATAAACAATTTACTATTACTACTCTTAAACTACTCAGTTGTGACATTGCAATTCTGCTCTTTGATAAAAATTATCAATATATCAAAGTAATTTATGAAATATGCAGAATTAATGTTATCCATTTGTTTGCTAAGTGTCCTGAAAATACCTTTCAGTGTGAATGTATAATTCAAACGTTTGTAAACACTATTTTATTATATTCAGGCAAAGTTTCTGTAGAAAAAGTTTCAGATATCACCCATGATTGTACTGTATTTAAATTAAGTTTTAATTTTATTTTGAATAAACTATATGGAAGTAATCATACAGTATGCATTAGATTTTTATACGTTAAGCAATAAAGTACACATACAATTTTCTATTTCTTCCTGTAAAGCACTCAAAGATTGAATTCCTATCTCTGTTACTGTCATCTTCTTATGAGAATACTGCAAAGAGGAAAACAAATTACTCCTATCCGTTAATTTCCTCTTACCTAATGGGAGCTTTAAAAATGATGGAGCTTCCCTGAGGTACTGAACAGTGATGGTAACTTCATCGCCAGCATTTCGCAGTAGGTGTACCTGTCAGTGTGACAAATAACAGCTACTTTAAAACAAAGAACCACGTCATGGAAAGCACATTACTTACAATGAAATCAACATCTCTGTTGATCTATAAGAAACTTGGTATGAACATTTGTGACTAGGAATGAAGAATATCTTGAGCATCAAGCCACACCAACAATGGATAAGAGTAGGCAAGACCAATGGAATTACCTGAATAAACACTTTGGTGGGCAACCTGATTTTATATACCAGCTCAAGACAACTTCTACAAACAAATTCATTTTATAAAACTGGCATAGGGTATTAGAGAAATATGTTTTCATGTAGATATAATACATTAATTCTCTGTGCATACACATAAATGGATGCATAAATATATATTAATACATCATACATATCTAGATCTTACATATTTGGTTTGATTAATTTAGGTGATACATTAAGCACATTTCTGTGTTTCAAATATGGTCTTTTGTGACTGTCTTCATTATCTGTAAGTATTTGCTGACTAGAAAGAACACATGTACACACACATGTGCATAGACACATGTATTAAAACATCAGGATTTAATTAAAGGCATAGCACACTACTGCATAAGGAGCTTTTTAAAATGAAGAACTTCAAATAACATCTTTGATGCAATTTGATTCCTATTACAGGGCAGAGGTATTCCCCCTTTTTCATATCCATGTCACTCAGGAAACAAGTACTGCATTTGGTTTGTGTGTGGCTTGCACACAGGGTCTGCAGCCCTGATCCTGTCTGTCAGAAATGGATGCTAATGACTGTGGCCTCTAATATGAGCACAACCAGAGCATGCATCAATCAGAAAAGTAACTAGCCACAGCAGACTAACTCCTGTAGATGTATTTACCACCCTGATGTTGTACTTGGAGGAAGCTGGTGCTTGTGTTTCTTCAGAGCACTATTTTAGCACAGCGCCACATTGGTCAACATCATGAGATGCAGGATTACTCGAACATTGTACCTCCTCCTCTTGTGCACCTAAAATAGTACTTCCACCAGTGGGTGATGTATTCACCTACATGAAAACATCAAGCTTATGCCTGATGGATATGAAAACCCAGGACAGGTGAAGATATCAAGTAAGCAGTCACACAGGCTAAGAATTTTAGGTTATAAAAATATTCTGGAAAAGAGAGCTGACCATAAAACCCCCAACACTAATACTGAAGAAAACACTGTCTGGACACATACATGTTCTGATTTGGTTGATTAAGTAAGCAGGCATATGAATCACCCATATAAAGTACTGCTGCTGAAAGCTTACTGTTTGCTGTACCTGTAAAATCCATGTATTTAAGAAACACTTAAAGTATCTGCCTCCATCCTGCCAACCCATCTTTCAGACCATCAAACAATGATTTCCACTGTTAACAATCTGCAGTAGCACTAGTGACTGACAACAGATCAGTCCCTGGGAGGGAATGATAATGTTCTGCAATCATTTAGTTAGGAAGTCCACCTCTGCAAGGGAGAAGCAGTAAGGAGCTCAGTAAGGTCAGTGAAAGCACATAACAGGCAGTCTGATCAGATTAGAGAGTTTGAGGAATGCAGGTGCAGAAGCAAAGGGGTAGGGAATGCATAAAAGAAAGAGATTTAAAAAAAAAAAAAAAAGTGTCTGAAGATTAAGCAAGTGTCCCAGAAAGGACCTGCATTTCTGTTCAAATTCTTCCTTCCTGATGGACAGAATCCTCCCTTTCCCAGGGCCCCACTTCTCTACTCTTCTTGTTCTCTACTCAAGCATTTTAACTTTTTTTTCACAGCCTTAATCCACATTTACTACTAAAACTGTAACCGTTAGTGCTACCTGCTTACGCCCAGCATTCTGATATGAGGTGTTCTAATCAAGTCAAAGATTTTGTGGACAGTTGACTATGAGAGAATCTGAGGTCTCATTGTGGAAGAAAACACTGTGGAAAAAAAATTACGATCACTGTTTTCTGCCTAAAACCTCTCAGGATGATCACAGTAGGAATAACCAGGAAGAGCACAGCAAAATTAGAATGCTTCTTTAAGGTGTGTCAGGAATGCAAAGCAAACCAATGTATCTTGAGTTCTAATGTAAAAGAACAACTATGTCTCCTGAAACCCTCTACTCCTCATTTCCTGCAGTATTTTAGACCTTATTTATTACTTACTAAAGACTGAAGATGATTGGTACCTCTGTAACTCCTACCTTACTGTTCAAAGGCAGTTCCTCCCTCTACCTGCAGACTATTATACATATAAAATATACATATATGATATATATAAAAGACTATTTGATATATATAAAGGCTTATTTTATATATATTAACATAGACTATATATACATAGGCAAAATTTTTAGTCAAGATTCAGCTGTCATTATTCTTAAATACTTCTGAAATTCTGCAGTAACTGGATGCTTTTTTAAAAAATTAATGCCTGATTTAAAGATTCTGGATTTCTACATTGTCTTTAATCATAAATTCTAGATTATCTTAAAGTGAGGTAAAGCTCAATAGTTTAAATTTATTTAAACTAAATTAAACTAGAATAGAATATTAAAATAGAACATTTGTTCTGTGGATTTAGACCAGCTACTGATACCAAAGACTTAAACAATTTAGTTAATATACCAATAACTGGCCCCTCTGTACAAGCCTTTTACAGACAAGATAAGCAAGGCTATGTGGCAAAGAGGGACCCTTCCCCAATTCAGTATGCTTTGTACAGACAAGATAAGAAAGTCTGCGTGCGTGGAGGTAGGCTCGCAATGTATGCATTAGACTCCCTGGAAATAGGCAGGTACTTAATATATGCATTAGACTCCCTGGAAATAAGCTGGTACTTCTTGGGAATTATATAATTTTTTTTTTTTTAATGTATATAATGAGTGTGCTTTTTTCCTTGGTGTGCATGTTAGGAGGAGAAATCCCCCATGTACCCAGTGCTGCAATAAACTAATGTTGGCTTTCTAAACTTTTGGTTTGGAGAGTTTTCTTGGTTATGATTTTTGGTAATACTGTTTTGCACAAAATGCTCAGAAACTCATGAAACCTAGGTCAACTCACATAAACATTTCCTCTAAATTAATGCTTTAATATTAGGGTATTTATAAAGATGTATCATCACATAATATTGATTGCACCAGCAAGATTAAAAAATGAATATTCCTGAATATAGTTCTGTTTTGGAATAAATCCATGATGAGTTGAATGGCAGCTAATAAAAAGCATGTCTTATAGACCTTCACTATCATTCTGCAACATATAGCTGAGCTACATATAGACATATACACATACACACAAACATATATAGGTTATGCTTGCTCTGTTCAAAAGCTGAAACAGACTCTCATAATAGTCATATTGGACCATATGTGAAAACACAGGTCAGACATACATACAAAAATTTGTATGCATTTCATATATATGTATATCTCTATATAAACTGATCTAGACATGAAAAATGCCTTTGATAAAAACTGAAGAAACTGTCAGTATACCCTTGTAGATGCTTAAATTAGACTGCAGTCACTTTTCTGTCTCCAGCTGATGAATTTGTCTTCCCAAACTTCTTTAATATCTGCATTAGGCCTTGAAATGAATTGACATTCTCCTTGTAGCCCAGCCACACCACCTAATGACTTTGCCCTATTTATGCTAAACTACATTGCAACAGAGCCTTCACAGCTACATCAAATGCTTACAAATGTGACCAAAATGTTTATAAAAGACAGTAAGTGATATTTTTTTGCCACATTGTACTGATAGAACCACTAAATGTTGGAGCCATTGACCAACAGATCTTAATTGGAAATATTTTCTATATGTATAAAGTTAACAAATAATGAATTATTCTCTTTTAAAAAAAGGTAATTAATTATGAAATTACATGTAAGCACTTGAAATAGCAGATGTGCTTCATTTCATAATCTTGCACATAATCAGGTACTGAATATTATTGTAACTAAACTAAAAAAGTCCTGACCCCTACCTGAAAGTTGATTTGGTCCCAGAAGTAGAAAGACATTTGGCCTGATCATTGGGAAAAAAGTCCAAGCTCAGGCCGAGTACATATGGCTGCAAAAATTCAACAAGTAAGTAATCTCCAGGCAGCCGCACTGACACACGCAGCATACAGAGCGGGTAACGACTGCCCGGAGTGGACATTAGAGGGAAACGTGCGCCACTGGCATGTGCCCAGGCGCTGGCGGCCCGCGAGGAGCCGGACACAGCCGGCTCCAGCCCGCCCACCGCAGCTCAAGGAGGGGCTGGGGCCAGAGGAGTCAGGAACGAAGGAGTGAAAGGAGGTGGGGGAAAACTTGGTTCAATGTTTTTGTCTCTATTTCGCAGCACCCACACCTATTTCAATTAGCAATAAAATTAATTAACTTTCCCCAAGTCACGTCTATTTTGCCCATGATGTCAACTGATAAGCGATCTCCCTTCCTTTATCTTGACCCATGAGGTTTTTTTTATTCTATTTTCTTCCTCTCTCCTGTCAAGGAGGGGGAGAGAGCACCTGGGTGGGCGTGAAGAAGTGCCGCAATGCTATTCACACAGTTTGGGTTCAGTAAATCCAGTCTGGGTGCAACAGTGGCAAAAAAGGTAGTATGGTAGGAAAAGGGCACCTAAGGCATTCCCTTCCAGAGAAAAACTATCAGAAATTCAGTATCAGCATAGTAGAAAGTCAGAGTTGGCAAGAAATACAAGATCCTGTCATCGAATGCTGCTGTATCTCGTGATACTATTTTACTTATCATTGTGTAGTAAATATATTAGTAATGCTGACTGTAGCTTATAATCAGTGTAGCAACATCAGTATTTTGTAAAATTCAATAGATAATGTCAAAACCAACAAATTTATAATATAGTCACAACACTGCACTGAAATATATAATGAGAAGAAACATAAATCAAATAAAATTAATACTGAGAACCCACTTTCTTATTCACAATTGGCTTTTTTAGAAAAGCCACAAACGTGAACCATTTTAATTCTTTGGCTTTGGAATAAGACAGAAGAATTTTAACTTCCTAATAGATATAAACATCTTGAAGAAAACTTTAAAACACAGCATAAGAACTGTGTTCCCTCTTAATTAAGCAAAGAATGTTTGCACACAAACATACATATTTGTCAAGAGGTGAGACAGCATGACAGACATACTGTCTAACATACTTCTGGAATATCTTAGTCAAATATTACGAAGATAAATTAAATCCAAAAACTGTATGGAACAAAACAAAACAGTAGATCAGAAGCTGCTGCAGAGCATGAAATTAGGTTTTTATTTCAAATGATATTCTGAAAAGGAAAGAACTCTAATATTAATGATTTGGTTTAAAATTACCAAGCAGTAATACCTTAAAAGATACTCATACTTTATCATACTCTTCTGGAGCTACTTTGTATTTTTCAGTACTGTCTGAAGAAGTGGTATTGAATCACACACATACTAATTAAAAACCCCACAATTTCAGTGCTCACAAGAAGGTATTAACATTATGGAAGGTCACTAAAATAATGCACTGCTCTGTGGTGCTGAAGCTTTTGCACAAGTCCAGTAATTCCAAAAAGATAAATCCAGCAGCCTTGGAGTAACATTCACTGTTGTCTTACAGTAGCATTAATATAAAAGAAGAACTTTGAGTTATTTGTGCTTTTTTTTTTTTTTTAAATAGTCGATTAAATACATTTACTGCCACTACCTCTGTGTGTGTATGCACTTACTTGTGTATTCATAGGTATGAAGGAGAAAAGAGCATCAAAGAAAATGCTTGCTTTTCATGCTGCCTCTAATTTGTGGATTTTGCATATCTCTAAGTGCATTCATCAAGCCAAGGTCTATTATGCTTCTCTTTTTAAGATGCATTTCTCAAGAACAGAACAGAGAGAATGTTGAAATTCTAAATAGGAGCTTCTAGATTTCACTTAGCGAATTATAGTCCAGAGTCTGCAGAGAAAAATATGACTCATATTTTAGGAAAAACAAATTCTGTTTGTTTCCTCATTTTTAATGTCAACACCTATTTTAGGGAAATCCTAGATACCTAACTCAGGCAGGTAATTCAATGGTGGAATTCATAGCTGATGTGTATTATTTTTGAATTCTGGTGCCTTGTGTTTACAGTGGCTTGCTCTAAACCTTCAAACATACCTGATCATTAGTATTCACACTGCTCAGAGTTCTGTCTTATTACAGATCAGAACTGTAACAGCAACTAAAATTGACAAGGAGCATGTCTTTGATGAATGAGTTCACCTATATGGACCTTTAGCTCAGATCCATTCCAAGAGCAGAAGTCACATCATTTAAATCCGGCCATTTAAAAGAGTCAATTCTAAAGTAGTTGTTAATATTTTTTCTAGAAATTAATAAAGATCTTAGGATAAAAAGGAATCACCACCTGCAGGTGTCTGTCTCTAAATAAGGAGAATTTGAATGATAACCTTGCACCTTAAACATCTGAAGTTAGATTAAATGAATCCTATTTTGCATCCTAGTCTTAAATGAAAATTTATTAAACACCTAACTCAGACTAAAAATCTGACACAAAAATTCTGAAGTAAAAGGAAGTGAATCTCCTGGTGAATGTCTGATCTTCAAGTACATGCATTTCACAAATAAAACAACTGAAATTCACATAAAGTGCAGATCTTGGGGTGGACAAGTACCAGGGTGGAAGCTTATGTACAAACCTGTAATGCAGCAGGCAAACAACCAAGAAAAAAATTGGATCATAACATATAATAGTAAAAAAACCAATGAAAACTAACAAACTGAAAGTTTTATAAAATTCTTAAACCTTCAGAATTGAAAACGGAACCATAGTACTAAATATTTAAGATAGCTCCTAGACTAAAGCATGTTTGGAAGTTTTTTTGAAACTTGGCAGTTTCAGCTCAACCCATATGAGTAGAACTGAAAAATTTGATGTGGTGCTTTCATGTCTATGAGTAGGCAAGAAACATGCATGAAAAATAGAGACCTTACAGTACAAGTAATCTTTAAAATGACAGCAGAAGCAAAGTGGCTTTAAAAAAGTTCATAACATTAACACTGAATTGCAAACAGTATTGGAAAAAGCATGAAGCAGAATTAAGTCAGTTCAAGAAATAATGATTTCCTGGCAATTGTCTCTTTTCCATTGGTCAATTATAAAGTGGTTTCCAATAAATACCTCTGATTTTTATCTTCCTTAGCTTTGCAGTATTCAATGAGCAATATTCTCTTCCTTAATATTTCATTGGCTACTCCAAAACAAGCATTTGTGTCTGAACAACTTATACAAATATACTAGGAAAAAGACAGTTGATTTATTAATTCTGTAGCGACTTGCAACACTCTTCCAGTCTTTTCATTCTCACTTAGGTATCTTATCCTATAATTAGAATGAAAATTATTTTTATAGAAATCATAGATATCCTGCGTAATTATATAGCGTGACTCAAATAATTTTTCCTTATACTTTTCTACTTTACTGGTCCTATTCTTTGACATTCATGTATGTGTCTGAAGAGATTCATAGTTTTCATAGCCACTGAGCAAATCACAGAATGAATTATACAACTCAGTATGAATTATACAACCGGCTCCTGCTTTGAAAATCTGTCCATGCCATACACATTAGTAGCATCTTGTGGTTTTATTTCCTCAGATCGTGATCAATAATTAGCTTAAATTATTAACTTCCTATATGGCTACTGGAAGATAATCCACATATATATGTATATTTAAAGAAGAGTGTATCTTTAAAAGACAAATATATTTCTAGTTCATGCTGTCCTCTTCCTATTATGATATGAAAGATTCAGGACATTTTTGTGACAAATCCTTACTGTAATGTTCTGTAATCTGTCATTATGTCTTTATAGCTTCTCTCCGCTTTCTCTTCTGCAAACTGAGCCTTAGAACATTGTAATTAACAATTTCAGAAAGCCATCAGTAGCCTAAAGAATAGGTGCACATGCCCAAACATACAGATACACATAAGAAAAGCTATAAATTAGGCAATCACTACCATGACTGATTTATTAGTGGTCTCTTGCCTCTATTGTTTATTCTACAATTTTAATCTGATCATTAGATGAATGCTTATATTATCACAATTTGAAGAAATTTTATTTTACCTGTCATTTTTCAAATATATAACATAGTCTCTATTTCAACTAACTAAAATTTAAAAAAATGAGACAAAGCATATGAGAAAAGTGGTGAAGTAAAAATTATTTTGATGAAGTAGTTTCTATCTGGAATGTTGTCACTGCCACAGCATAGCAACAATAATAACACAGTATTGCGCTGTTACTGCTACCACCCCTAGATAAAAGTATTCTACTTTCATGCCTCTACTGAAATGTAAAGCCTTCAAGCAGAAAAAAAAAAAAAAGAAGACAGAGCTGACCTGCATTGGATATATGTTGACGCTTCAAATGTTGTAATTATACAGAAAAATACAGAGAATAATATTGAATTTACTGAGGATGCTACTAATGATCACTTCCAAAGTGAAATGAATTATATTCAGCAGGATGGCGTGACTGCAGACAGAGGAAAGGAAACTGCAGGATTATAGTTATAAAGAGAAAGATAGCCCTTATAGAGAATGTTTTTCCAACAAGTTGATGTATATATGTATTTTATATTATATTATTATGAACGACTAATACAGATTATTAAATTATGAGTCCCATGCAAAATTTGTAGTTAAAACCAGCACTTGCATACCACTGAACTGGGCTTGCTATGCAGTTACTGATCAGAGGTAGAGAGATTGGAAAATCTTGCTGAAGCAATCAGTTTCCTTGAATACAATACAGAGCTTTTATCAGAAGAAACTACAGGAAGACAGAAAAGAAAGATCTTAGGCAAGCAGGCAGAAATTCTCCAGCTTGGGCTGCATGTGTATTATGTCAGACATATTTTACTGGGACAGTTGTCAGTGAGTAGGTGAAACATTTAGACCTTGATGAACAAGATTTCTACCGCACCATGAGCTCTACACCCAAATCACACTGCTGCTCCACTCCTTCTATAATCTAGGAGCCTTCACATGACATTCTTGTGCTTCAGCAGAACTGGGATTCACAGCAAGCTTTCACCACATCTTATAAAGCACAACTCTCTATGGCTATAGGTATATAAAAAGCTATTTACCAAGTGTAATACAACTCCCCTATACACTAAAAGAAGCCATACAGTCTTTTGTAGTCAAAGAATAATATATAAATTCAGAAGTATTAAATGGAGACAAAATACAGAGAAAAGTAAAGCAGAGGAGAGACTGGTGCTTCTCCCATTTCTCCTCATGCTTAATTTTTGTTTTGATTTTTTTTTTTCCCCCTCCTATTATACTCACATGGATTTTCTACCATTCATATCTTGACAATCAGTCCCTTTGGCTGGATCAATATGTGAGGAGTCTCTATCATGGTGGATACGTATCAGCAAATGTTATGTATGTCCCAGATTGGGCACTGAAACTGTAGAGAATCTGCATCTTAATGTTATGTATGTCCCAGATTGGGCACTGAAACTGTAGAGAATCTGCATCTTCCAATTCAAAATAAAACATATTATTCTCTGAGAACCTAAGTCCTAATTATTATCACTTAAAAATTATCTCCTTGCCATTACCCACCTATCAAGAAAATCCAGTTTATGGAAATTTTCACATATTTAAATTAAACTGAAAATTCTCTTAGTTCATTCAATTAGCACTTTTTTCTTATGTCTGCCTACAAATACAGTAAAATATGTTTGCAACCACAAAGCTTCAGTATGAATTTAAATAAATAACACTACTCCTGTATGATATAATTGCCAGAAGTTATAGACAAAGAAGGAAATTATTCATTTTTTTCATTATTTTATACTTTTTTTTCCCTACTTAACTAAAGACTTTAGTATGTGTTTCTCTTCAAAACATCGCTTACACAAATATCTAGGATATGAAAGATGCTGACACATATTGTGTACTGCAAAATACATTTTGAGCCAAATCAGCTATTTCCTGAAGCAATGAAATTTTAAATAAATTTGCTTAACTATTACCTGAAGCATGAAGACCTATCCCTGAGAAAGAAACTTTGCCATTCTTCAAAAAATTCCAAGACTATCGGAGCATTATAGGGACTACTTTCTGGAAATTCAGGTCAGTCTCAACTGTATCAATGTGCTATAACTGAAACGTTTCAAAGCCAAAGAACCCATAATTTTAGAGTAAGTATGTTTTATCACTCACTAACTGTTACACATTACCTGTAAAAAGAAGGAATTCTCAGGTATCCAAAAAATCACAACAAACAAAATTGCCAACTTACTAGAAAACAAACTTACAATTCCTAGATTGAAACTTTATTAAATCACTACTGACATCTGAATATGTCAGCAACACATACTACAGTAGTGTTGTAGTGGCACTAAAGTGCCAGTTCAAATGCACATACCCATTTCTGACTGACCGTGATTGGAAATGCATGTTTAAGAGGAATGAGAATCTGCACAAACAGGAACATTTCTATCCCAAATGCAGGCCTTTTCGAGCAAACAAATTGGAGCAGTCTAACCCTGCAGGTTCATGTTCTTCAAATATATTTGAAAATCTTTCTAGATGATAGTTATGGCACAGATTTAGCTAAAAAGACTAAATGCAGGTTTTCCAATTTTGTCAGTGTTTGCCTGTATTTGTACCATACCTGCAGAGTTCTCAGAAAAGGATCTGACTAAAAGTGCCTCTGAGGAGAGAGGTATCAGTCAGAAAACTTCTGCCATTGTCCGCTGGCAATGGTATGAAATGATGATGAAGCTAACTTCAGTTGAATGATGGACAATATTTAATGAAGTCTGTCTTGTGTTACTGAGTACAAAACCTAAACCAGAAGCTTCTGAAGTTATCACACCCAGCAGGCCATATGATGCATTTTCTGATTTAGAAATTGTGGACAATTTGTGCACTGCTTCCTTTTCTTACTACAAACTTTTTCACAATGATCCTTTTGTACTGAGTCTAATAGGCATTTCACAGACATCCAGAGTTAATGGAGGATTAAAGGTAAGAAGCACCGAGAACTGCTTTAGTGACCACACATTCACTGCTGAATGACAAGATAGAAGTTCTAGACCTATGGACTGATCAGTTCAATAGACTACCCTTCATTTTAAATCAAGCATAGAATTTATTTGTAATTGTCCGTATGTTCACTGTTTCAGGCTTAAAGAACTGAGGCACCTAGAAAATAAAAACCTTTTTTATTTCACACTGAAATCCTTATAGCATGTAGAAGAATGTAATAGAATAGGAATACCTATGGACAAAATTCAGCACTGTGTCATAGCAACAGTACTCCTGTATGTCAGTCTTCAGTGCTTTTGTTTCCACAACTCCCTAAGCATGAATGTGCTACTATCACCATAAAACAGCAGATCATCTGCAATATTCAGTATACATCAGAAATCTGTGTTAGGCAAAGTCCCATACCTGAACCTTCTGCACACTATCTCAGTACCCCAGCCCATGACACTTTACAATTGTGCTACTATACAGGCCAATATTTATCCAGCACGTCACCATGAAGTATATTCCTTTATTCAACACTAAACATTTCCTGTACCATAAAAAATCACCCTAACTGATGAGGGAAACATCATGCAAATCTCATTGACGAAGAATTCATTTCTCTTCCTCCAGAGTACTGATTACAGCCAGAGCCACATGTCTTTAAATACAGGGCTATACTTTTTTCTATTAGACTTTTTGCTCTCTCATACAATATTAGACATAAAACAACAACAGCAAAAAACTCTTGATTTCCTGATCCAGATCTTTAATGATTTTAATGCAATGTGCTAGCTTATTTGCCATCTGAAGTGTATGAATATACTCCTGCTCTATGAGTGTTTTGCCTGCTATCTACAATAAGGAACAAGAGCAGGTGCCATTATCTAGCTTCAATTCAGCGGCTAAACAACTGTGCCTGAAGTATTAGTGACAGCTGTAAAACCCATTCACTTGTTTAGATCACACTCACACTAAGTCAATGACTTTCTGAAGAGAAACAATACTTATGTACAGCTCATACAGTGAATCTCAATGGAGTATATTAATCTTCCTTGTGATTAGAAAAACAATTTTATTAATGAGTTAATTTAATGGGGGTGTAAGTTCTCTATATAACTGATATTTTCCTTTCCATTCCAGGAAATTTACAAAATGCAAATTAACTAAGTTTCACTTATGTAAACAGAGTAAGTCTAATCTTTTGCAAACACATTTATTTAATTAATCTATTCAATATCACAAGGGTGTACACTAACTCTTTATTACCTTGCAGCTTGGTCCTCTTAACAACACTGAGCTAGAGTAGATAGCACTCTGTAGCTATTTATATACCCTGATGAAATACTGAGGGTCACCCAATAGAAGGCAGCAAATTTGTCAAAGGCACAGGACATTGTTTAGATAGGCAAAGGAAGGTGGGAGAGGGATTAATGAGAAGATGCTGCTTCAGAGAAGCAAGCTCACTCAACCAGAGGGGAAACCCAGCAGAGTGGCCAAAACTGAAGACATAGACTAGTTTGTGCACAGGATGTAAGGATCAAAGGAAGCAAGAGTAGACAGCTCTTCCTAGAAACTGTCAGAGATAACAAGAGACATCATACAGCACTGTCCCTGAATCTATCAAATCCTGTTTTAAAAACAGTTAATTTATTTTCCTATCTGCCCTTTCAAAGACCCTCCAGACTTGTCCATGGATAGTTTACACCCTTTTGTTCTTATTCCAGTGTTCTCCTTTAGCTTAAATAATTGGTCTCCCTTCACAGTGCTCAGTTTTATACAGTTGGGAAGAGGACATGGAAGAAAGAGCACCTTTATTTGTTACAAATTTGTTGTAAATCCTTTATAGGTCTTTATATATTTATAAATGAAACAAATATAAAACTAAAAGGGTTAAAAGAGACACAGACTTTTAATTTTCTTTTTTGATTCTTTAAAAAATCTTAAATCCTTTTACCCTTAGGAAGTACTGCTTAAAATTGTAGCTGTCCAGCTGCACTCTGTGCTTTATCTAAGAAGTGCTACATTTTGTGTCCATAGCTTAACAAAGACTTCCATTCTTTTTATAGTTCCTTTGTGCAGGTAGTAGAATTCTTCCACCAGTTTTAATTATAGTAATTCTGCTTTTGTGCTCAAAGATTATGCACATCATAAATGCTCATAATGCCAGAGTACTTGCTGCTTCTCTAACCCAGGGAATTAAGTGATTGTGAAATAGATGGAGATAAAATAGTAGTACTGAAATCTGAACTACTTAATTGTGGATGCTTTCTTAACATGTTTAGATCTTGAAAGTCAATTTCCACAAGTATATTACTTAAATTATGTAATATTTTTAAGTATACATTTAACACAGGTACCATAACATATTACTCCAGTTTTTTAAATGTGAAATTTTCCTATCCTTTACAAAAGCATAGTAAAGGTACAAAAGGTGCAAATTTAAACGGCAAAAATGTGTTTTAAAGCATATGGGTTTTATCATTTGCATGATAAAGGGCTTCTTCATGAAAACTTATTTATAGAAATGTTGCAGTTTCTCATACAGCTGTATCTGAAAACTGCATTATGTTTGAAAGTGACTTACAAATGCTTTCAAATCTACATGCCTGCTTTGGTTGATCCCAAATGTAAATATCCTAATAATGGGGAAGGTAAGCAGTGAGTCTGGGATCATATCAGCAAGCTCCCTGTCAATAATATTTAGGGCTGATGATTCTACCCATGTTTTTTCTGTTCTTATGTCCATGAGTAATTGGCGATAGACTCTTAGCCTAGAGCATATTGAAATCTTGTGTCAGCCAAGATATGACACCTTTGTTGCATGTCTCAAATTGCCCATTTAAATAAATAATGGCAACAGCAGCATACTGGGAAGACAATATGCCTAATCATAAACTAAATAAATCATATTTCGTACACAGGAACTAGTCACAGAATAGTTCATAGGCAAAACCCACTACATTTAATTTCCAATATCCAATGACAATGTAGGCCAGTGCTGGAAACATGCTAGAGTGAGTAAAGTACAATTTGCTAAAGGTTTTTTCTTTGTTCTTTTCTAACACCTTTTTCTTTATTTTTGAGGAAACAACTGTGAAACTACTCAGAAATTAAGAAAATACTCAAACTCTCTTTGAAGGTTTAAATGCATTTCACATTAAAACACTTTGGAAAAAATAAAGGGAGCTTGATTTCGAGGCCCTGTCAAGTTGTTATAGAAGAATCTCCATAATTTTCCCCTACCTCTCTCTTCAGCTTTCATGAAGATATTAGATCTGGAGAAGGGAAGTGACAATGTCAAGGTTATGAAAGTATGTAACTTAATTTTATTTCCTCTATAAGTTTGGATTAATTGAACACTCTAAAAATATACAAATGAACAGGAAAGTCACTTCAGGTTAATCAATTACATATTTTAATTTTTTACTTCTTAAAAAAATTGTTGTTTAATAGTTATTTGAGTGAGATCAGGGAAAGCATCAGCAAAAGCCCTTTAAAAAAGTTACTGGAACAGATTTTCCATGGTTTGCTACTGCTCTTCTTTTTCTTTCCCCTCTGACATTTCCTTGAGACTTGTTTGTCATCTCTCTGGATCCACAACAGCTGTTTTGTTTAATTATTCTATTTCATATTTCTTTAGGTTTCCCATGACAAAACATACACCCCCACAAAAATGCAGGCACACTTCTCTATGCATTCAATATAATATTTACAGAGGTTGATTTCTTATTTCCACTCTGCTGCATATGCACTACTTGAACACATGGAATTCCTGGAAATACAGTGTGATATTGAGATGATTTAAGACACTACTGTTAAGTACGCAATACCACATTTTTTTTTGGACTTGCATTCATAGAGTAAGATGTAATTCCAGCCAAACTTTGCAGTAATGTATATAGACTGATTCAGAAAGTGTATACAATTCTATTCTTTTTAATTATTTATTTATTTTTGGCGAGTGTTCATTTTTAAAATGCTCTTTAGTAGCATCCACCTGTTCTTCCAGTGTGTCTAAAGAAAAAAATAAAAGGAGAAACAGATTGCTTTTGTCAGGTTGTGCAAGTGAAGCAGAAAGGGATGGGGAATGCAGAAGCACAACTTCATTTAGGTGAAAGTCATTTATGACATCACTTTTAAAAACTCAACAGAAAAAATTTTGCCACTCACAGTCATTACAAAGAGGCTGTGAGGCTATGCAGGGTGGAAATCAGGAGGTCTAAAGTCCAGCTAGATATCAATCAGGCTTCAGCAATCAAGGACAACAAGAAAAGTTTCTATAAGTATATCAGTAGCAAAAGAGAGACCAGGGAGAGTCTCCATCCCCTGCTAGATGCAGGAGGAAACATGGTAACAAGTGATGGGGAAAAGGCTGAGGTGCTTAATGCCTTCTTTGCCTCAGTCGTGAATAACAAGACTAGTTGTACTGAGGGAATCCAGCCTCCTCAGCCAGAAGACAGAGACTGGCAGAATGACCCCCCTGCAATCCAGGAGGAGACAGTCAGTGACCTGCTGCATCACACAGACACACACCAGTCTATGGGACCAGATGGGATACACCCGAGGGTGCTGAAGGAGCTGGCTGGGGTGCTCGCCAAGCTGCTTTCCATCATTTACCAGCAGTCCTGGCTGACCGGGGAGGTCCCGACAGATTGGAAATTGGCCAATGTGATGCTCAGATGTAAGAAGGGTTGGAAGGATGATCTGGGAAATTACAGGCCTGTCAGCTTGATGTTGGTACACAGGAAGCTGATGGAGCAGCACATCCTGAGTACCATCACACAACACGTGTGGGACAACCAGATGCTCAGGCCCAGTCAGCATGGGTTTATGAAAGGCAGGTCCTGCCTGACAAACCTGATCTCCTTCTGTGACAGGGCAACCTGCTTACTGGATGAGGGAAAGGCTGTGGATGTTGTCTACCTTGACTTTAGTAAGGCCTTTGAAACCGTTTCACACATCATTCTCCTGGCAAATCTGGCTGCTCGTGGGAAGTTGCTCCAGGGAAGATTTAGACTGGATATTAGGAAGCATTTCTTTACAGAACGGGTTGTTAGGTGTTGGAATGGGCTGCCCAGGGAGGTGGTGGAGTCCCCATCCCTGGAGGTGTTCAAGAGTCGGGTCGACACATCGCTGAGGGATCTGGTGTAGTTGGGTACAGTCAATGTTAGGTTAACGGTTGGACTGGATGATCCTCAAGGTCCTTTCCAACCTAGACGATTCTGTGATTCTGTTTTGCTTACAGTGGATACAAATATGCATTTTTAGTGCATTTCACCATAGGTCAGTGGTCATCTTAAGGACTCACTAAAATCCTTCTGGATCTTATTTCCCTCTTACACTAAGTGCAGAGATAGAAGCACCCAGCCTGCAACACAAAATACCAGATAAGGAAGTATTTTCAGGAGTAGTATTTAGCAGGGATTTCCCTGATTTTCCCTCAAATGCTGTTGCAGAGAAAACTGTTGACAAGAGGGCTGTTCACACAAGGTGGTATGCAGAAGAAAGATGATCAGGACAACCTGTCTATCCTGCCACCTATACAGGAGACCACCTTCTACTGTATTGTCACTAAATCAATGAGTCCTATTGTCAGACTTCACAGCTCTCCCTTATCCTTTACCTTCTCAAGTGGTTTCAAAGGAGACCATGAAAATGATCAGGGGGCTGAAGCACGTCCCATCTGAAGACAGGCTGAGAGAGTTGGGGTTGTTCATCCTGTAGAAGAGAAGGCTCTGGGGAGACCTTATAGTGGCCTTCCAGTACTTAAAGGGGGCCTGCAGGAAAGATAGGGAGGGACTCTTTATCAGGAAGGGTAGTGATAGGACAAGGGATGATGGTTTTAAACTGAAAGAGAGTAGATTTAGATTAGCTATAAGGAAGAAATTCTTTCCTGTGAGGGTGGTGAGGCACTGGCACAGTTTTCCCAGAGAAGCTGTGGCTGCCCCCTCCCTGGAAGTGTCCAAGGCCAGGTTGGACGGGGCTTTGAGCAACCTGATCTAGAGGAAGGTGTCCCTGCCCATGGCAGGGGGGGTTGGAACTAGATGATCTTTAAGGTTCCTTGCAACCCAAACCATTCTATGATCCTATGATTCTATGACCCTACCGATCTGAAAAAACGTTTTCTGTATTCACAGTCTTTCCACACCAATGTACCATTCCTAAAATAAACTTATTTTCAAGGAAACAAAACTATTTTCAATTTTCCACAGTCTATTGTATTACCTACTGTAAAAGAAGGATTTTCCTCAGTTCTGATTTTGAGTTATTTATGCTTCTATCTATACCCTTAGCCAGAGCTAAGGTGTAATAGTAGCAGCTTAAGGAATTGTGGAGAAGGGCAATCTCTAGTATTAGAGGTGAAAAACAGGAAAGACAGTTTGTTGTGAAATTGTTGCTGATAGACCAGTTAGTTTTTTGGCTTGCAGAACCCTGCTGGAAGTTCAAGGGTCAAGAAACAAAACTACGTTTTTGGTACGATTAGGGTTAGCTATCTACTGAAGCATCTCCAGAGTGCTAGTTGTGAAGATGGTAGGTAGAAGACAGAATGAATTGGCTTCTTTTCCTGCAGTTCCCAACCTTCTCTCCCATTTATGGGGTAAATAAATGACACCTGTGAGGCAAACTAACAAACAATTTCACATAATCTTCCATTTAGTAAAATGCAGGTTATCTGAGTTTGCGCCTATTCAGTGCACCTCCTCACATGCTGGAAGGGTAAACCAGCAGATATTCTAAATGGTAGAAAGACCAAATTGGAAAAAGTCTAACCACCAAGGGATACAGACATATCATTGTGAAACAAAACAAAATTAAAACACACAAAGAAAATTCTTGAAAAGATTTGTTAGAGCTACCATTATAAAAAAAACCCAAACAAACAAACAAACAAACAAAAAACCCAACAACAGAAAAAACCAAACACCAAAAGACGACCAACCAGGAAAAAAGCAACAGTCCAAACACCAAAAACCCAAGAAGCATGTACTTGCTTCTGCCCATTAATGTCTTATCACTACAGCTGGCACTAGTGAAATAATTCAACCTCTGTTTTTACCACCAGCAAACCTTTTAGTAGTCTGTGGTGGGTTGACCCCAGGCAGCAGCTAAGCACCCACACGGTTGCCCACTCACTCCCCCCACCAGCAGGACTGGGAATGGGAAGAATAAAGCACCAAAACCTTTAAGATAAAGACAGTTTAATCAGTGAAGCATAGACAAAGGTAAAAACAAAACAAGTGATGCAAATGCACTTACCATCTCCCTCCTGCAAGTAGAGTGATGCCTAGCCAGTCTCCAAGCAATGACTGCTTTCCCCAGAAAATCCTCCCTGCAATTTTTATTGCTGAGCATGGTATTATATAGCATGCAAAATCCATTTTGTCAGTTCAGGTCAGCTGTCCTGGCTGTGTCCCTTTCCAACTACTTGCCCAATCCCAGCCTACTCATTGAGAGGAGGAGGAGCATGAAAAAGAGAAAGCTTTGATGGTCTGCAAGCAGTGCTCAGCAATAATGAAAACACTGGTGTGTTATTACATTATTTTAGTCACCGGCCAAAATACAGCACCATACTGGGTGCTATGAAGAAAATTAACTCCATCCCAGCCAAACCCAGTCCACAGTCCCTTGGATCACAGCATAGAATTCCTAATCTTGCGTTAGGTATTTACAAAAAAATGCCTTCACCACCTAGAATGCAAGCAGAAAGAAGCAGCGTGTTCAAACTGTATTGGAGGATGACGTTTCAGAAATCCTATCTTGAAGTAGATGACTGAATATTTAAGAGATCATGGTTCCAGACAAAAATAGAGCAAGCAAAAATAATTACTCAATAACCTTTGACAGGCTTCCATTGATTAAATATAATGTTAAGTATTTATTAAATATAATGTTAACAACGTTAAGTGTAAAATGCAACAAATTGTGAATTAAAACCACTCAAGCTTCATTGCCAAGTGTCTTTTGAACAGAATTTCTGGAGTGCCTCTCACCTGACTGACACACTTACAAGATAGGACACTCTTTACAGAGCTAGAAGATGCAGGTATAATTTCCTAAAAGTTAGATGAGTCCTACAACCTTAACCTCCTGCTTTCTGGAAAAGTACCCTCTAAGCTGCTGTATTAATAGCTTAATACTACCTTCTTTAGAGGTGCTTCTAGGTGCCCAAACCTACTGCACTGTATGTAAAACTCAAAGATAATGGTTTATGTGGTCTCTGAAACCAAAATGGATCATAGGGTGAGATTTTCTATTTTGCATACCTTTAAAAGCTTACATATGAAAGAAGCCCTTTTTTTCAAGCAAACATTACTGTCATTCTGGATCTGTGTCATACCAGAAGTTCAAACACATCCACTTTCATCAAACAAAAAGACATAGGGATCCATGTACCCTCAAGAATGTAAACCGAAGGCTTCCTTTTTCTAAAAATTAACTGGATCTCTCCGACTTATTCAATATAAATTTCACTTTAGATGTTTATGTGACATGTTTGTGTGCAAGTGCACACACTCTGAGCCTCTGTCATCCAACAAAAATGAGATGAGAAATATTAACCTCCTGACAGGCAGCAGACAAGTGCATCATCATTGACATTTTCCATCTACAAATAGCAGCTACTAACAAACAACTGATTGCTATAAGCTGAAAGTTTAGGGATATTAAATGAACCTTTCTTTTTGAAGCATTTCTTTTCAATTGCAAATCAAACAAGGAGATTTTTATTCTGGATGAGAAATATCAACCATTACTTCATAAAAATGCAATGACATAATTTTGATAAAAATAAGAAATAAAACATCTTCCATTCTCTCAGGAACTTTGGCAACGGTCTACCTCATCTCAGATCTCATGGAATCAGCCCCTTCCTCTACCACCTCTCATTTAACTAACCCCACTCTGATTAGGATAGCGAGTTATGGTAGTAGAAAAGTCTCTTTGCAGATCTATCTCCTGGCCCACTGAGATCTCTCTTCCTTCTGGAGCTTCCTTCAGCCCTATGGCCCACAGTTTTTCCAGGAAGTTTTGTTTAATGCTTCTATTGAATTCCATTCTATATGGCAAAGAGCAGCATTATGCATTTCTCTGTCATTCCTCACCACTGCAGCATAGCTGTGTTACATCAACAGTTCTGGAGCACTTCCTGGTACTGAAAATCAATCCTTAAGGGATGTAACATACCACTTTGTGGGGAATAACCTTCAGGAAGTTTAGAGTTTTGTATAGGCAATAACAATACAAACAGGAGAAGGGCAGTTCACCCATACACAAGAGACTTGACTCTGCGGTTTACTGAGATTGTCTGTAACTTTTCTAGATCTTCAGCTTGATGGTATTAATCAACACCAAGAAAGGGACTGCAAGATCATGCAGCTGCACTTTATCTTGACCTAGAGAGATCACCTCCAAGTAATAAAAGCAAGTTTAGTTCCTTTGCCCATGTAATTTCTGCCTTGCTGATAAGACTGTCAAAGCCCATGGCATTTATGGTTGCTACAGATGCTATTCTGAGATACAGTTGTCAGTAAATTGACTGATAACTGCCAATAAACAGCCAACAGGGGGTAACAATTTTTATCTATATTGCATTGCACTGCAGACTGGAAAAGCACTGCACATGGAGGAAATGTGAACTGGCTTTATCCGCACACAGACAATATGATAAATGAAATAAGCCAGTTAAAAACCAACCACTACTCAACAAATTACTTTGTTTCAGGTTAGACCAAACGTTGTGGTAAACTGTACTTCAAAACCACATAAAATAACTGGAAGAGTGGCAAGTGCCCACTACACTTTCAAATGAAATCCAGTAAAATTTTCATAATTATAAAGCTAGGTAATAATCCCTTAAAAAAGCCTTGAAGCTGCTAAACCTTAGGCCATCCATTATCAAATCAGCATTCGCCACTGCAGCAGAGGCAGCAGCCTATCAAGGCTACATGGTATGGAATTGTTGGAAGTGATGTATAGAAGGATGGTGTTGAGGTGTCTACCAGTGGTTCAGGTGAGAGCAGGCAGAACAGGGAACAGACGCTATGAAACATGTTATTGCTAGGAGCCATTTGGATATACTGGCTCTAGAGCTGTTGATTTCTTTCAGTCATTTTCAAAACTGTCAGGTTTCCAGCCATCTCCCATCCTCTGTGCTTTTCAGTGCATTAGTCTGAGTGTTGCTGTGGAAGTGACTCTCCAACTGGGGTAGAGTATGATGTAGAGGGGAAAGTGGCAAGAAATGCTGCTGGAACACTGGTCTAACATATTCATCTTAGGCCCACTGGAGAACATGTGATGGTAAAAATACACTGGAAATTCAGACAGCAACTTCTGGCTTACTTCTTGTCTAAACTCTGATAGGTAATATAGTAACTACTGATATGTGCTTTTTATTTGAGGTTCGAATGCAAGCACTAAGCACTGAAGCAGAATTCTTTAGAAGAAAAAAAAAAATTTCCCAAGAGAAGTCTTTACCATCTTAATTCTATAAAGCAATGTAAAAAAAAAAAAAAAAAGTTAATAATTTTCCTTTTAAGCAAATAAAAAACCCACTGGAAGACCTTGGTCCTTTTCTTTAACATTATCATGAAAATGAATGCACCAGTGAGAGTCAGCATATCATGCTAGAACTAGTCACTGTAATTCCATTCTACAGTCTCAAAATTGCTCTAAACTGAACATCACCAGATTCAAAAACTAGGCAGGAACTGGAACTGCATTCCACAGTGTGCTGTACAATCCTGGGCAAGGGGCCTTCTCAGTGTATCACGGCAATCCACACATGTTGGTTTTCCCATGAAAAACAAGATAAAGAGATGTGTGCCTTAATCTTCTCCCAGATTGAAGTAGAGATCTCTGCATGTTTTCTGTTTTATTCTCTTTCTTGCATATGGGTATGACCTTATTAGGTCCAATATTTCTTTATTACAGTTATTTATTATCTGTAGCCTTATAAACTCTGGGAGTACCAGCTAGGAGTTAGGATGTGTCCAGTATGTCCACTCAGGTTTGAAGACAGAAGTGCATCTTAGTCCTATGATACCATCAAAAATAGTTGACATTGTGCTGGGTTTGTGTGTGTGGCAGGAGTTTTGGTAGTGGGCAAGAAGGTTACAGCAGTGGCCTCCTATGAGAAGCTTCTTGAAGCTCCCCTGGCTCCAAGTCAGACCAGCCTTTGCACTGAAGCCGAGCCAATTGGCTGTGCCTCTGTGATATTTCAGAGGGGTAATCTGGGAGCAGGAGCTGGAGCTGTGAGGAGGAGTTGCGAGGAGAACATCTGTGCCAACACTGGAAGAAAGGAGGAGAAGGGGTGGGAGGTGCGCTGGAGCAGAAACCCTCTGTATCCGCTGGTGAGACAGCAGTGCTGCTCCTCCCTGCCACCCCTGGAGGTCCACAGCGGAGCAGATGCTGACCTGCAACCTGTGGAGGACTCCACACCAGAGCAGTTGGCTGCTCCTGAAGAAGCCTGGGACTCTGAGGGAAGAAGCCCCCGCTGTTGTAGTTTGGCACTGGAAGGACTGCAACACGTGGGGCTGACCCATGCCGGAGCAGCTAAGGAACAGCTGCATCCTGTGGACAGGACTCATGCCAGAGAAAGTTCATGGAGTCCTGTCTCCCATGAGAGAGACACTATGCCAGAGCAGAGCAGAATGTGAGGAATCCTCCCCTGAGGAGGACCACACCCCCCATTCCCTGCCCCTGCACTACTTGCGGGGCAGGAGGTCGAGAAATCAGGAGTAAAGCTGAGCCCAGGAGGAAGGGAGGGGTGAGGGAAGATGTTTTTTAAGATGTGTCTGTTAAATGTAGTCATTATTAGTGTTTGAAATAAAAATATTTTCTTTTTCTTCCCCGAAAAAGTCTGTCTTTTGCCCCGACCTTAATGGATGAGTGAGTCATCTCTCTATGTCCTTATCTCTACTCCTGACATTTCATTTTCTCCTACCCATTCTGGAGGGAGAAGGGGTGAGTGAGAGGCCGCATGGTGCTTAGTTTTCCTCTGAGCTCAAATCACAACAAATGTTTAAGCACATTTCTTTCTTCCTAATAAAGAAATTTCCACAAAATCTGATAAATAACATCTTAAAATGACTTACAGAATAAGATGAAATTTAGAAACATGTAACATTACTGCTTTGTTGATTTCTTCCATTCTTGTCACAGCATTTAGAAAGTTTAACATTGTATGCTATTGTTATTATTATCTATACTTCTGTAACACCTGAGAATTCTTAACATGAAACAGGAGCACTGTGCAGTGCACCACAGCCCACAAAATAATGTATATTGTTTATAAATATAAATATGGCACAACTGAAATTGTTACGTCGTTTCACCAAATACAGTAACTGTGTTCCTCTATACGTTTCCCATCAGGAATCTCCATGATCTCACACAAGTGCACATTTAGAAACAGGTAGCAAAACATTAATTAGATTTTCTATTTTTCAGTACATGCAGGGGTAAGACCTACAAAAGTTGAGTCCCTTTCAATCTCACTGAAAACAATGGGAATCAAAGTTTTTTAATACCTGAGAAGAATCATGACACTCACCCCATGTCATCTCATTTTAAAGTAGTGGTTTTACAGTAGGTTAAATCAGATTCTTTACTAAACTAAGTCAATCCCTGTTCCTGAAATGCTAAGGTGAGAATTTTATTACCATTAAGATGTACTACCACAGCAGGTGAACCCTTTAGGAGCATCTGCAATTCCAGTGGATCAGGCACTACACCAAAGTCATAATCCATAAGGACTATCTGTATGAACATACATATGCTATATATATATGTGTTATATGTACATATACATTTATATATATATAAAAGACTATTCAATTTATTTGGAACCCCTGAAAGACTAATTGTGATCACCCAAAGCACATTTTGGTACCTACAGTAGCATCATAAAAAAGGCAATGTACGTTTTTCGTATTTTCACTATTAATTCTTGCATAGTAAAGGCCTTTTAAAATTTTTCTTTGCATTCTATTTAATTTTCATGGCAAGCAGCCCAGTGTAGAGTTTATAGGAAAAAAAAAAAAAAAAAAAAAAAAAAAAAAAAAAAAAAAAAAAAAAAAAAAAAAGAGAAGATCATGTGTTCATTGATAAAACTGATACAGTTCCTACATGGGAAGAACAGTTGCGCTCCACTGAACAGAAGTAACCTATCAGGATTTTGCATTTTTGCATTATTTTGTTCTTTGAAATACTTATTTTACCTAAGAGATGTAAAAAGTATAGTAAGCAATGATGGAGACTCAACTCTGGAATGGCATATTTGTGCCACAAGTGCATATATCTTACTATGAAGAAGAGTCACAGTAAGAGTGCAGAAACTATAACAAATGCTAGGAACCAAAATTAAGTTTTTAATAAATCACATATATGACAAACCTGACTATAGCACTGTGTCTTTATAGTACAAAAGAGTAAACTCATATGAAGCAAGGTTAGAGAGAACAGCATGGACACAGGATATTCTGTACACTATTAAAAAATCAAAGTGGAATCACTTACCACTTCTTCATGGGTAGCACTTTCTACATTTATACCATTAACCTAAAAACAGATATGATAGGGAGAAAATGATTTGCAACATGTAAGTTAGTTAATGAAATAAACATACAAGCAAGTATGAAAAAAATGTCTGCAGAAAAAGTGAATGTTTACTGACCTGTATTATAGCATCTCCTATAAATAACATTCCTGTTTGGTCAGCTGTGGGATTACAGAAGGAGTACATTTTAATTGAAAGTAGTACTGAAAAATAATGCTATATTCTCTTCCAGCAACTGGTTTAGCATGTTGTTTGCAACCTTCATTTGAAACTGATTTGCTTGTGAAAATACCAATGGCATAGCAATCACTATTCATCCTATAAAAGTAATAGATTCCTAGCAATTTTAAACAAATTAAGAGTTACTTTCCATGCACAAAGAACTTACTTAATATGGAACACAAATGTCATTTCTCACTAATGAAGGATTTCAATAAATTATGTGGAAAGTGTGATGCACACTTCTCATTATTCTTCTACAAAAGGGAAATAGGAATTTCTGAAACTACTTAGCAATTCCTTTCCCCCTGAACAAATTTACAGGGACCGCTATAATTAAAGAGGTTGTGCCTAGAATTTAATACAACTCTTTAACATGAAGTTTGAGTTAGCTTTGTTCTTGAGAATAACAACATACGTTATTCCCGACTAATTTGCATGTTTCCTGCCTTACAGATTTAATGGGAATAATGTAACGGAACTGCAAACAAATCTGCACAGATACAATGACTTTTTGAGGTGTATTCTCTAATTTTTAAGTTTTTAATTTTTTTTTTGTTTATCTCTTGGAACATATTAATTGAAAGTAAGGCTCTGATCCTGTGAAGGCCCAATACACCTTTATTAAATAAGGCATATTAGTCTTATATATGATCTTATAGGGTCACAGCTTGAGTCTTTCAAGAATGCAATACTAACAAAGACAGTGTTTTGAATGATGAAGAGGTAAAAAAGAAAGAAAAAAATGCATAGAGTTTCCTCACCATTACTACAGTATAGTTTTGCCACTACAAATGGACCTTTGCTACAAAATAGGTTTTTTTTTCTATTAAATTTCACTTTCTAATAGATTTTTCATCACTCTCTTGGCAGATAAAAAACCAGTTTGTTAGTCTTACTTTTATCAGTACTTAGAAAGATTTCACTATTTTAAATACCACGCTACAAGCTCTGGTCTTCATAGCACTTTTTATCCTACTTTGTACTTAAAATATGTATACAATTTGTAATAGCTGGTATAGAAAAGAGACATGTATATGCAGAAACGCAACTGAATTAAAGCAGTTAAAAAACATGAAGCAATGTGAAATAGCCTATACTGGGTACCTACGTTGCTAGAGGTGCTGCACATTAGCTTGGGTATCTCAATACTAAACTTCTGTTCAAGATATTAGTAATACATATATCAATACTGAAAAACATGTCAATAATTTTTAATTCAATGCTTATGTTAGGGTCACTGGGCCTCTTCAGGAAAGTGGGAGCATGCTTCAGTTGGAGATAGAAGGAAGAAGTGTTTGAAATTCCAGTTCTGGGAAAGCATAAAAGGATAAATCAAAAGATGCATGCCCTGCCCACTGTGTGTGATTGACTCAGAACTGAGTGGAGAAATTTTGAGTATGTCTTATTAGCAAGTGATGAGACAGAACAGAGATAGATGAGGGAATTAAAGCAGTTGGTACTGAGGCTCCTTACACCCACACTCTATTGGTTTCAGGGATTTTAATTCAGATCAGTAAACTAATCTCCCAGTATGAATGCTTCCAGGTGATGTGAAGTTGTTCAAAGAAAGCTACTGCACAAAACTTTCTGCTCTCCTACGCAGCCCATCCTAAGGCACACCAGTGTCGTGCAGTGATGAACTCCTGCTGCCAGTAATAGCTGCAGCAAGCAACAATATGCAGAAGCAGACCTTGCTTATAAGTAATGCAATGGTCCCTGCAGCTTGAATCATGGCCTGGACATCAACTGAATGAGGTGTAACACAGGGAGAGTAAGTTCTCAGCCTGCTTCAGGAGGACACCCCTAATAAGCCAATCCTGAGACATTATTCTGTCTGTGTGGGGGTCACAGTAGGACTCACACTCCAACTCACTGAAGCAAGGCAGATGTGTTTGCTTATACTTCAGCAAGTACCAGTCAGTTGATCTGCAGGCCACAGCTGTGATGAGGGTGACACATGTGGGCAGCAGGCAGAGTTGTTTTCCTGAGGGCCTCTCTTGCTGGCTCTTCTGGGAGGCCAAAGCAGCTATTGCCATTGGGAAGATCAGTTGGAAACAGCAATATTGAAAAGTACAATAAAAGAAAGAATGGGGATGTGAGAGATAACTTTGGAAATAATTTCTGTAGAGGTGAAAGCAGAAAAGTGTAGGGCTGGTGAGAAAGGAAGGCATACTGAGCCAGAAAATGTCTGGGTGAAAGATGAGATCCTGATGGAAGAGCACATCATGAAGATTTGCAGGCAGGTAGATATCACCACCCTCCCAGATGTTCAGCTATCCATGACCCACACTGCATAATGACACAACAGCACATTGCATAATCTTGTCTACGTCTTTCATGAAAACAGGCTAGTTCTAACAACAGTTAAAATCTGTAGACTAGTATCCATGCAAAGTAGGAAAGGTAAAATTTCAGACACACGTAAAATTCTTGAGATTCCTCTTCAAGGCTTGAAGAGGAAAAGCATTAAGATGAAAAAGTGTAAAATCTTGATGAAGAAAACCAGGTAGCTGGAGGATGGTAACTCAGCAGCACTGAAGACAAATCCCTTCCAGGGAGTGATGCAGGCTGAACCTTTTCCACCTGACTGTCAGCAAACACTCACTGGTCATTCCACAGGGGTGATATGTTCTGCAATATCCCCAGCTACATACTGTCTGTGTTAGCCAATAAATGTTATAGTTTAAGAGCACAAAGCAATTATATCCTGTTTGCAGAGTCTCTACACACAATCAAAGCTGTCCAGAGAACTAAATGAGAGAAGGAGCGTTACGTGGTCGATACCAAATGCTCTATGAACTGAAAGAAAGCACACAAAATGGGGACAATCAGAGTATTTGCCCAAAAGTGCATTATGCTGCAACAGACCCAATAATGCAGACACCTCCATGGATGCTGGCATCACAACCAGGGACAGTACTCTGGAAAAATATACTTTCAAGTCTGTGATGAAACACTTTGGTTTTAGCCAGTTGTCTATAATTTGAAATCAATGATGATTTCTAACAAAAATATTTTCCACAAACTAAATTGTAGAGGACATGCCACTACAATGCAGAAGTTAAAATATAGTTTACAAGTATACTAGAAATAAAGTGGTTGAAAAACCTCCTTGAGAAGACTAAAAGGCAGTCTTGTTTCTCTAAGGCATACATTAAATCTGAAAATATCTACTGATGCTTTAATTAAGTCACATGTTCTTTACATCAAAAAAACATTAAGTAAAATATTCCATGATGTGTGGGACTTTTTCCTCCCACTGGTAACATCCTCATATACAAAGACTCTATGAAAGGCTGGTCTGCAATTATCAGTAACTATGCGTAAAATGAATCAGTACTAAAAGCAACGTGCAAAAGAGATTTGAAATACCAAGGAACATATATCCTTATTCAGAGAAACAGTAAATATAACTTTTTTAGAATCCAGTATGCCTCTTGAAGTTTTACTTGAAATAGTATTTTAGTAGAAGTGAATTGAACATGGCCAAAAAAAACCCAAAAACCAAACTTCAAAAAGAAACAAGCACAAAGTAGTAATAACCAAAAATGGACCAGGCTGTAAAAGAAAATGAAGTGTGTGCTACAACAATTAGTCCTACATGAACTTTACCTCTTAATTATCTTTAAAAGGGTTTAATATTGATTAAATGCTGTACATGGATTAAATTCACAAGTGATACAGAAAGAGAAGGAAAGCATAAGGGATAGGTGGTGGATAAGGGCAGAGCAACTGACATCAACTACCTGGACTTGTGCAAAGTATTTGACAGTGTCCCACACAACATCCTTGCCTAAACTGGAGAGACATAGATTTGACAGATGGACCTGGACATGATGGATAAGGAATTGGCTGGATGGTCACACTCAAAGAGTTCTGGTCAACAGCTCGATGTCCAAGTGGAGAGGAGTGACAAGTTGAGTTCCTCCACTCCTCAGGGGTAAGTACTGGGACCAGCGCTGTTTAACATCTTTGTTGGTAACATGGACAGTGGGACTGAGTGGACTCTCAGCAAGTTCACCAACACCAAGCTGTGTGGTGCAGTTGACATGCTGGAGGGAAGAGATGTGCCATCCAGAGGGACCTGGACAGGCTGGAGAGGTGGGTCTGTGCAAACCTCATGAAGTTCAACAAGGCGAAGTACAAGGTCCTGCACATGGGTCAGGGCAATCCCAAACACAAATACAGGCTGGGGATGAGTGGATTGAGAGCAGCTTTCCGGAGGACTTAAGAGCGCTGACTGACGAGAAGCTCAACACGAGCCAGCAATGTGTGCTCACAGGCAGAAAGTCAACTATATCCTGGACCACATTAAAAGTATCATGAGCAGGAGGTCGAGGATGTTGATTCTCCCCCTCTACTCTGCTCTCATGAGACTGCACATGGAGTAATGCAATCAGCTCTGGTGACCCCAACACAAGAAAGACATGGACCTGCTTGAGCCGGTCCAGAAGAGGGATACAAAGATGATCAAGGGCTGGAGCACTTCCCCTCCAGGGACAGGCTGAGAGAGTTGGGGTTGTTCAGCCTGGAGAAGAGAAAGCTCTGGGGAGACCTTATAGTGGCCTTCCAGTACTTAAAGGGGGCTACAAGAAAAAACAAGGAGGGACTTTTTACAAAGACATGTAGTGATAGGACAAGGGGTAACTGCTTTAAGCTGAAAGAGGGTAGATTTATATCTAAGGAAGAAATTCTTTGCTGTGAGGGAGGTGAGGCACTGGCACAGGTTGCCCAGAGAAGCTGTGGCTGCCCCCTCCCTGGCAGTGTTCAAGGCCAGGTTGGACGGGGCTTTGAGCAACCTGGGCTAGGGGAAGGTGTCCCTGCCCATGGCAGGGGGTTGGAACTAGATGATCTTTAAGGTTTGCAAACCAAACCATTCTATGATTCTGTGATTTTCACTGAGTTTTTGTTGAATTCCTGAATCACACAAGAATCATACCAGGTACTATGTCCTCTGACATTATTAGTGATGCATGAAAACAGTTCTACTTTCGCAATCTATGTTTTAAAGCACAGCTATATGAACTCAAATGCTGAAAACTATCTTGTTAGGGAAATTTTACAAACTGAACATAACTCTTTAGAGGCATTAAAAAAAACTCTTTAGAGGTGTTAGTTAAATTTCACTTCTTTGTTTATATAAAATCTTTCAAAATTTCTATTTTTGACCATGGGGTTTCCTTAGTTTAGTTTTCTTCTTCTTTATACATGTCCAGTTTATCATATAAAGAAAAGCTTTAGGTCATACAATGCATTTCATTAAATACCCCTGTCATTATTCTGATGTGCCAGGTTCCCCATGCTGAATTAAGTGGCAGATGGGGAACTGGGACTTCCCTTTCCACTTCTTCTCAGTGCCTATGGAACAAGCGGAAGGAGATCATTTTGTGTTCCTATAAGTACCATATCTACCCATCAAGAAGTCAATTCCAGATCTAAGTGTCCAGAAGCCTGAAGCATTGAAGCTCAACACATTGTACGAATCAATTCCATGTGAGAGATGCACAAGATGACAAAGGTGAGACAGGTACTGGACACAGGAATAAACAAAGACTGGATGTAGCAGGGAGCATGGGTTCGGCAAGATAATAATGCGCCTTATATGAATTAAGGAGTAGGATATTCAGCAGTGCTACAGAAATTGCCACTGATCCTCCTGAATACCCTGGTCATGAATGCCTTAATGGCATAACGAATCTCCTGCTGACTTACAGACCAGTGAATAAAACCACTACTCTGGGAATAGGTTAAGGAACTGTTGAAAAGCTGAAGACATCCTGCAGAACAGTATTTCAGCTGGCACTTTGCACAGCTGCATAGAATAGAGTGTTGTATCTGTAAAGTTAACACAAGACAAAACTGGTTTGGCCTGGCAAGTCAGAACTGTTTTCTCTTCAGCTTGGACTATATGAAGAAGAACATGAACCATAACAATACACAGGCACCATAAGCATCACCTAGAAAGACTCTTACCTTTCTTCCAAGCTTCTGAACAAGAACTGATCACTCTGGACATAGTTTTCCTTACAGTTTGGCATATGGCAGCACGTGCATGCAACAGACACAAAGAATTATCTAGGACAATGTGCATGCTAGTAACTGTAAATTTCTTCCAGTTTTGTTCCATTTGAAGAAATACTAATAAACATAATCTTTTTCTGTTCTATCCACTGCACCAGGTAGGGTCCTTTAGACAGCATACAGCTGTGTTTTTCTTATAACACTGGAATGGCTGGTAAAGTCATGAGCAGGGATCCTAGCTGAAAAATTGATGTGTTGAAGAGGTACAAACAGAGACCGAATGGGTATATTGGTCAAAAGACAACTACTTTTGCCACTGCTATTAGAAGCTCTAATATGGGAAAAATTGGGAAAACACAAATTATAGCAAAAGATGTTATTCCTGTGTTCAAAAGTAAAAATTATTATCTTGTTCCATATAAAAATTGTGTAGTTATTAGGATAGAAAAATCCAAGGAAGCATTAAAAAAACAAAATTCTTTAAAGAAATGAACACAATTAATTAAATATTATTTCTTGCTGCTCTGTGGTGACAATAAAGCAGAGACCAAAAATCCAGACTTCGTATTTTAATTACGAATTGCCTAATTTTGTTTTTGGCTTCCTTTCTCTTCCCCACTGGTACATACTTCAAAATAGTTTTATAGCTCTTATTTATTTATTTTCTACCCCAAGATTATTGCAGTACTACAGACAGATGTAGAGGACAAACATATGAATCTGTAAAATCAGGAGACCTTACCTGACATAATATTGCCAAGAGGAAAAAAACATATCTAAACACTGTAAATTCTGATCTTACACTAGTATAAAATCAATCTGGATATTAAACCTTTTACTGTATCATGATATGTAGTTGCATCAGATTCCAAAGAACTAGACAAGATTACGTTGGCTGAATACTTGGATAAGAAACACATAAAATAACTGCTGCTGCAAAAATTTATGTTTTCTGAGTCAATAAGTTTTGCTCAAGGCACAAATGCCTTGTTGAACTAATGCCTTTCCATGAGTGTAAGCAAAAATACACTTCCAGAAGACACTATTGTTTTTGAGATGCAACTGGAACAAGTTATGAGGAATTTGAGATGATTTATCACTTTTTCCAGTGATAGCAATGTTTGTCGCAATAGTTTAGCCAAATTCCATGCCAGTTTGTGACATTAATTTCTGGGTTTACATTACTGAAAATACCACTATTGTGTTTTCCATAATTTCTTAGAAACTACTGTTAAATAAATTGATATTATTTACTGGAAAGGAAATGGCTTTTGCGTTGAGAATGAGAAAGGCACTTCACTCCAAACAACTGCACACATTCCTGGAAAAGACCAAATTACAAAATGTACTGTAGACTCCATCCTATTTTGGGTATACACGAGTACTGCTGTTATTATCAACAAGACGTTGAGAAGGATCTGAGGGCCCTGGTGGACAGCTTGCTGGCTGTGAATCAACAAGGGGCTCTCAGAAAGAGCATCCTTGTCAGCATAAAGAGGAGTGCTCTCAGCAGGTGGAGGGAGGTGAACCTTCCCCTTTACTCAGCACTGGTGAGACACATCTGGAGTGCTCTGTCCAGTTCTGGGCTCCCCAGTACGAGAAAGATGTGGTCTTTCTGAAGCAAGCCCAGTGAAGAACCATAGAGACGAAGGGACTGGAGCACCTTTTCATGTGAGGAAAGAATGAGAGAGCTGGGACTGTTCAGCCTGGAGGAGAGAAGAGTTAGGACTACCAGAAGCATACCAATGGGCATTAAGGAACCTTAACCTTAAAACCCAAATCCTCTTATTCCCTGCCATGACTTTTAAAAGGCAGATGATATTATATAACTGTTTTCTGAGGCCAAATTCAAAATACCATTTTGTTACGATCACCTAATGTCACAGACAAAATTTGCCATTTTTTTACTGATCTGGTGGGGACAATGGCTGCATGTATAACAAAACTGAGAAGACTAGAATCTGGAAGAGTCTTGGGCATACACTATTTTTATTTAAATGTGCTTTTGAATACAGTATAGAAAGATGTTTTGAAGTTCAGTTTTATTTCTATCATTTAGCAGTAACTAAAGCAAAGATTATTAAAAGGCTTTCAGATTGTTTTCTGATTGCGAACAGGTTTGTGACATAAGCTACATTTCCAGTTTATCACATGATCTGTAAAAAGTACCAGCATACATGGTGACTAAACAGACTTTAGACCTGCCTTAGGAAACAAGAACAATCAGAGGGTCTGAGTTTCCTGCAGAAGTACAGGTATTTGCATGTCTTGATGCAAGATCGTAAAGCCAAACCAAATGGCAATGTGATTCCTGTAGGCATTTCCAAACAAGTAACATTATAGTATGAACTCAGTGAAGAAAACCTAGACATAACAGGTTACTTTAATGAAGGAAAGCGGCCTAATGTAGCTCAGATTAGCTTGTAGGTGTTGCATCAGAGAATGTCAGAATTGTTATCATGATGAATTCTCACTAGAGAAAAAGACTTCCAGTTTTACATGCATTTAGCAAATTAGTTCTTGATTATTTGGTTTTGCCTTTATAGAAAAGTATCAATACTCAAAGTAAGGAAACAAAATTAGAAAAATAATAGTCTGAGTAGTTTAAATTTCTGCTTTTTTAAGAAAATTCATGGCAGCTAAGATGTAACTTTAAGAAACGCAAAGCGGAATTTTTTAAAACATATCTTCAGAAAACTTGAAAGTGCTACATTAATACTGTCATTTATTACTTGGGATACTTGCCTAACCACAGCTAGTAAGTCCTTTGAGTTTGAAAATAAAAGTAAAAAAAAACTTGTGCATCATTTTACATGGACATAACTCAGAAATAAGCAGCAATAATTAAGAGGCAAAAGCAATAGTTGTAACTATGAATAAGTTAAATTTTAGATAAAAAAAAAGTTCTACTAGCCAAGCATAGCTAACACTCCATAAGAGTCAGTGAAAAGTGACTGTGCAAAAATACGGTATTTTTAGGAATATGGTTAGTAGTGTTAGAAGCTCCTAGGTATTCTATGTGTATGATCAACCTAAACTTGATAATATTTTCAGAATTATTACAATATTTTACAAAAATAGTTGTGTGCATTTTATAATTAATTAATCACTAGAATAAATTGCCAAAGGAATGTAGTACCATGTAAAGGAAGATGAACCTGATCACACAATTGCAATATTCTACAGCATAAGATTAGCTCTAATAGACATATGATTAATATCATATGTAAAAGGCTTCCTGAGCTGAGTAACAAAGTGAGAGAAGTTATGAATAGGTAACATTATATAAGGAAATAAATTATAATCTGGCCTCTTCAATCTTTTCTTCCAAAATATTTAACTAAGATTCCATTAAATTCTGTTATAGTATGCCAAAAAGTTTTAAATGCTGTGATAACTGGAAAACAAATTCAGAGACTAAAGGAGGATGCCAAAAGTAGCAAAAACACATGGTTTAAATGAGTTACAAGAAGAGAACAGATCTAGTTCCTAAAATTGCCTAAAAAGTCTTTAATTCAGAAGTCAATAAGGGAAGATAAGAACAGTGAAAAGACCAAAGAACTTTTCTGAAACTGCCAAAGGATATTAAATTTCTCATATTATTCCATGTGACATTATCTCCAAGCAGAACAGTCATTACATTTGCTTTTTCCATCAAATATTCTGCATGATTCTTGACTGCTTTGGCCCCAAAATAATCTGATGAGCTTTACTCTGATTTAAATTAGTACCTTTCAATACAATGGGAATCTTTGTTATGGTTACAAGATGTTTTCTGTCCAGCTGCTTGCTTCTCCAGTTTCTGTACCAAAGCACTGAGCTAAAAGCAAGCTCCAAATCCAAAGTCCAAAACACCATCCATCCTCAGAGGGACTTAAGGCAGTTCACTCCTAAACATATTATCTGAATGAAAACATACTATACAGTTCTCTCATTCCTCTGCACAAAACAATCAACATTAACTTTTTTTCTTCAGCCTGGACCGTAGTGGTAAAAATTCAAATAGTAACTTTAAGTACTGTTTCATTAGATTTCTGCAGTTCATAAGGGAACTGCATTGTCAATCAGAGGTAGGTGAATGGAAGAAAGAACAGAAACTGTACTTGTCAGTGGCATCCTAAAGCCACAGTTTATTCACTCAACTGCTACCTGGAATAGATGACAACTGAAACAATATAATGCATTTCTCATACCTTCCTCTATTTAGATTAGAGTACAAGAATGACAACCGTAACATTAGAGTCCACTGAAATGACAAATAATGTTTTTCAGATTTTCTATGTTTTTGTTCCATAAACTGAAAAATGCACCTTCCAAAGAGAATATTCATCATAAAACCCTACAGAAATGAAACACAATTTCCAGAAATATTATTATATTTTAACATAGCTGTTAAGCAAATCTAACTATCTTTTATTGAAATTTGATCTTTACATGCATGAAGAATTTCTCATTAATATGTTCTTTGAATACAATTTCTTTACACACTTAACAGAAAAGTATTATTCAGTATCAGGAACATAATGCACACATTTTTAGACACACACACACACACACACACACATATATATGTAGACATATATAAAGCCTCATTTTGGGAAAGTACATCAACAACTACCTAAATCTAGAGCTGGACAGCTAATTCACTGCTTCTGTTTTTTAGCCAAACCTAAGGAATGAAAAAAAAATAATTTCAAATTGACCTAAAATGGGAATGCTTTAGTTTTCTCTGTAAAAATGAGTTCTGGATTCATCAAAGTTTTAAATACCATTAAGAAAATTAATACAAATTCTACAATAAAACAAAATTTCTAAGTGAAGCTTACAAATATTTTATCCTAAATCTTCTTCTGTCCAGGAATTATTTATGAATAATTTTAATGAATAAAAATATGCATTTCATTGTAACCATGAAAACATTACCATCTTAAAAACATTTATGAGATGTTATTTTAAGTATATGCCTGTTCAGTTAAATAAACATTTACAAATTAAGTCTTTGCATCCTTCTACACAAAGAGTTCTTTAGATTTAGGTCAGTAATTTAAGTCTCTTGCTTCAGCATTTAACCCTCAAAACAAATCCCTGTAATACAAATTGTTCTAGAGCTACAACTCAAGAATTCATCTACCTATATGCTTCTCACTAAATATACAATGACTGCTATTTGTATAATTGGACCTTAAGTATTGCTCTTAACGATTAGGTTAAATAAAATTTCTTTCCTGAATCAGGGATCAAAGCACCTTCCTTTTACTTGCTGATTGATCTTTAACAGTTCATTAAGATGTCCTTTCTATTGAGGCACTGCTTTTTGTGGCCTGCCTAGTCTCAAGGAGGCAACAATAAAAAAAGAAATCCAAAATGCCAAGATGTTTTTCTATTCCTTCTGAAAATAAATTTAGAGCTGGAGGCATAGGTCCAAGAGAGAAAACAGTGAGCAGATGCTATCTTCAGATACCATTATCTTTCCAGTAATAAAGAAAAATAAAACTGGCAAAGATAATTAAAAATTAATCACAGAAAATAAGAATAATCCTCTAAAAAAGTAAGAAATTTGTACATGATATTGGGGAACAGTGTACAAATATTAAATACCATCCAGCTTCAAATGCCTTATGTTCAAATGAGGCCTTTCTCATGTTCAAAGATGTTCAGTCTTCACCTTCATTAGTGTAAGGCGTTACACAAAGTTTTGATCCATTTTGATTTCCTTATAAATGCAAATACCTCCACTTGAATTTAACTCATCCTTAATCTTGACCTTGCTGGCTCAGTGGAATGAATCTCCAAGGCTGATGAAGCAAAGATAAGTACAGCTGTAGGGATGAAGAACATCAGCTACAAATATAACCATGTTGTGTAGTTTAACTGTAATCTCGCATCATGCTCACCAATTTGTTCTCACTAGGCTTGGTTACCCTAGTTATACCACCCTGGGGGATGACCAGAGGAACTATCACACATATTCCATACTAAACCATCTTTGCTTGGCACATAAGTGTAAGTGAAACTTAAAAGCCCTCATGAAACTGACACCATGTCCTCCAAACAGATGGTTCTGAACCCAGGCAGCCAGGATGTGATATTTGGACACAGTCTGTGTTTGCAGAGCACACTGTTTTAAGCCAAGAATGTTTCAGTGGCTGAATGTCCTGAGTTTGTTCCAATCCTGACAGGGATCCGCCTGGCATCCCCAGTCAGAAACAGGCTAAACACATAAACCAGAAGACTTTTCAGTACAGCAGAATGCAAGTTACAAGTCACCCTTTATCACAGAAGGTGGGAAAATGCTTTCAAATGAAGGTTTTAACTAATTTTGGCTCTCAAGAGAGGATCTTTTCTGAAACTGGCAAAATGTAAATAGTCCTTATTCTGCTAGGTTTTCTTTAATTTTCTTTAACTATTTTCATCACGTCTCAGTGAGCTGAACCCACTGTTCTGTTTCACCACTGCTGCTTGTCTGACTCCACATGTTGTATGAGATAACAGCAGAGCTCACAGTAGTAGCCAGATTATTACAGCAGGTCTCACAAAAATGGAAAGCTGCATCAAGGTAACAAAATGTGATTGCTAACTTGATAATTCTGCAACATAAACTGGAAATCTGATTACTTTGTGTTTATACAATTAAAATTTCCAATACTGTATGCAGCGTCACTTGTATGCACGGTGAGGTTAGATTTCAAAGTCCTTTTTTTCTTTTTTTTTTTTTCCCCACAGTCTCTACTCTTTAGATTGCACAAGTTCATCATGATTCTTTAGTAATTAAAAATGGGAATAACATACAATAGAAATAAATATGTAAACACATGAAAGCTCATAATTTTACCCATACATTATGTATAAGGATTCTTTAAAGTGTATTTAATGGATCTGACAAAATATCTTAGGTTCACTGTACAAGTAAGACTGAATGATCTGATTCCACTCTAAGTTCAGGATATTCAGTTCCACACCTCTGAGAACAGGACTCTCCATCCTGTTCTACATCCATCTCTCCAACAGGACTCTGCAGTCTTTACTATAAATAAACTGTTAATACTAATTATAGAATATATATAAAAATAATACACACCTAGAAGCTATTAGCAAATCACCAAGTATTGTACAACGGTTTACTCTATCTTAAGCCAGTTTCAAAAGGAAAATAGATGAAAAGCAATACTGTATTAAATTACATTTAAAAAAAAAAAAACCAAACCTAGAGAAAGCATGAATCAGTCTTAGAAAATCTTACTGAGAAACTTCAACATCAACAGTATCTTTTTATAATCTGGGAGATTATTAGTAATGTTGCTAATACACTGAGTCTACTAGATGTTTTGATATATGGATAAGAGAAAAAAATCCTTCTTTGGAAGTGAAATAATTACTAATTATATAACTTTACTTTTGAATTTATAAATGTGTTTGCATTTACTTGTTCTCATTCTGTCTGATACAGGACTTTTGTACCTCTGAAATTAACTTTAGCATAAATTTTGGTTCTATGAAAAAAATAAAACTTTTGTTAGAATGGAAGATAGAATCCACAGAAAAATGTAAGAGTCATAAACTCGGTGATGAGTCATTAGCATTAACACAACTTTCTTGCTCTTAATACTGTTGAGGAGGGCATGTGCTCAGGGGAAAACTCAGGACATTCTTAACTGTGATTTGTAATACACTGGGCATTAGTGTCCAGCACAGAATGACCATTTAATCTTGTCTTCCAAAAATGTAAAGATATATACTCTTGAATTGAGATTTTGTGTATGTTTCAGTGAACTTGTTCAGGAAAGCCTTATTGAATAGAGTGATCTAGTATAACTTAATTTGAAAGTTATAAACACAATGATCACAGCTGAGAGGTCTCTAAGTGAGTCAAAACTGTAAGAATAGTATTTATTACTACTGCTGCTACAGAACTGCTTGTGTTGAATAATGAAATCAAATCCAACCGAAATGTTCACCCTATCTCAGCAACTGAAGTGCAGATGACTTCAGCTGCTGCTTAGGTCAATACCAACAAAATCACTTCTATATTTGAAAATAGGGTACAAATATAGTTGACATTATTTATGATACACAAGGGTTGTACCAATATAAAAAAGCAGCATCTGCTTTATTCTATTCTACTTCTATTCTATTCTACTGCTAGCTTCGGAACTACAAAATAGTATTGTATACAAACAAAATAAGATTGGAAATACGATTTTGCAGTGTTGTCATATAACAGGCATAAAATTTCACAAAAAGTATCACAAGTTATCAGACATTTAGGAAATCAGTAATTTAGTCAGTTAAGGATAATTTCACTCACATACATTCAGATATTTTACTCAATGACACAAAATAGTAAAATCCTTCATAGTACAATTCTTGTTAAGAATTTCCTTTTTCATCAGGTAACTGATGTATTTTCAAATGTTACTGCATGATAAAAGAGGTGTTTTTTTTAAAGTCAGTACACTTGCTTGAAGCAGCAACTAATCTTAACTCAAAGCCACTTCTGAAACTAGCCTATCATTATTAGTACCTTGTATGATGAAAGCCCAATCGTGATTTATTCATATTATGAACATACAGATGTTCAGTCCAAAATTTTGTTTGAGATAAATCTGTAAGAGTCTCATCTCTCCCTCATGCTTAACATTTTCTCTCTTTATATCCAACACAAATATTTTTCCAGATATCCTTTTATACGTAAATATATATATATATATATATATGTATTTAATTATGCATGTGTGCTTTCATGTATATATATATAGGGAGAAAGAATGAACATATTCTTAGAACACTGTTGATATTTTCTCTTAAATAGTATTACCAGATTGTTTCATCTAACATTAAAGCTCTAGAATCTTAAACCAGAAATATTTCCTCAAGGTCATCTGTGAATTAAATTTGGCTATATTCTTTTCAATACTATTAATTACCAATTAAATATGATACTACCAAAGTAATGCTGTGAACAGTCTTTGTTATTATGTTTTTCCTATACAAAGTACAGCGACACTGAGACTTTTGAAATCATATCAAAAAATTTGCAGTACACAAAGTTTCTGCAGTTCCAAAAAAGTTCTCAAAATCTTTTGATGCTTTTTAGAAATATTCATTTTCCAGAAGAAACAAATAAACAAAAACTCTACAATGTTTTCTGTTGCACAGACATTCAGTAACCAGAATGGGAGTGCAGGAAGGAACATGCCACAAAAAGCATTTATATCACATATCTCTCATCTTTAGCATCTGCAGTGCTAAACAAGTTGCAGAATCACTCAGGCTAGAAGGGACCTCAGGAATTCACCTGCCCCAACCTCAGCACACACTGAATTCAGTGCTGAGATTCTCCTCTTCATGTCAGTGGCACAACTGATACTATAGAGACTACTTTATTCATCCCTTGCCAGGTGTGTCAGTGTCTTCACGCCATTCACTGATTCAGCCAGGAACATTGCATGTGGGCCTACTGTGATACAGCAGAGATGGTGATACAGAGATGAGACTGCCTCTGCCTAAGACTGCTACTCACTCTGGGGCTTCCTTGGACACAAGATTACGAGATCTTAAAACAAGTATCTTCTAAGGAGAGATTTTCATATTTGAAGTAACCAGCAGACCCCATAAAATTGCTGTTGCACTTGTTAATCTACAAATAAATGCAGTTGATGAAAAACTACCTACAATGTACAAAACTGTGCATGTAAGTATTTTATATACAAACTCACTACTAACCTTGATTAAAAGTACTACATCCTAAGAGGGCAGGAGATAGCTTACCTTGTTGGTCATTAATTTCCTAAATTACTTTCCTTAGAGCTGAATGTTTATATTAATTTTATTATTATTATGCATTTATTTTCTTAGCATGGTTTATTATGCTGTGTATTCAAGGTGCTTATTATTGTTCCATATAAAATAACACAATTGACATAAAAACACCTTCTCTTCCTCACTGCAGAAACAATATAGTAAAAGGAATTATACTGAAATATATATAAGTACTGTACACAGGAAACTTGAAGCAGTTTTCCAACAGGATACTGGCATAGAAAATCCATTCAATATTCTCTAGGTATCAGCTGAAAATGGGTTACCAAGTTTGGGTATTACATTTCAAGCAAAACAGGGAATCACTAAAGAAAATGCAGAGGAGAAAAACAAGCACAGCCTGCAATCTAGTAAAGCACAAGGCTCAGCATGGTGCCAAGCAAATGTGCTTCATCTCCACTGCAGCAAAGCAGCAAGAGAGGCTGATGAGTTCAAAGGATCATGTCAGTGGCTCTGAGTCCTCTAAGAAGCAGGACATGCACTGAGGGTCACAGTGCAGTGCTGTCTTTTCTTGCAGGAAAGATTACATGACATGGGTAGATTTATTCTAGAGAAGAGAGGAAACACATAGAAACTTACCACAGAAACATGACAAATATTCAAATATGTAAAAGAATGCCGCAGCAAAGAAAAGAACAAAGTAGCCCCATATTTGTGTCCATCCAAGAAATATGACTTTGATTTTGATCAGCTAAGGTCCTTAGTTCACCTTGCAAAACACTGCCCACCCATGTGCAACAGTTCTTTTCCTTACTGAAGGGCCCCTTTGTTTTCCAAAGCAGTTCTCCTATTTGCCAAGATCAGTCCAAGGTCTGACATGGTCCCCCAAAGGCTCCTTTTGCTAGATATAATAAAACACTTATCTGGGTTAGACTACACTGATTTAGTCCTTGTGTTATTATCACCATAATAAATATTACAAACCACTCTGTGTTTGCAACTAGGCACAGTTAATCATACCACAGAGCAGTGAAATATTGTGTGGAGAAAAAATATGTCAGATTTTTTTATCCTCTGGGTTATTAAAGTTAAGAACATCAACAGATTTCCTATGTAATAGCTTTGTTTTCACAACTAACTTTTAATATTTTGTTTAAGACACAACTGTCTTACTGCAGTAAAAAATATGTTTTCTGAACCCAATACTTACCAGTAAAATTTCAAGGTCCTAAAGACTGAAGATTTTAAATTCAACACAAAGTCACATTGACCCTTTGGATGTTTATAGAAAGGCTTAAAAATATGTGAAGCTTTTCATTTTCAGTTCAAAGAACATTTAATTTACAAAAAAAAAACCCTCTCACATATACTACACGACTATATAAGTAAACAAGAAATATATGTTACCTGCTTGGTCTTTAAATATTTTTGATATGACGACAGGCACTTTGTGCTCAGCACCACCCTGTAAAAGATGTGTAATAACCATGAGATCTCAATTAAGACTGAAGTGGTAATAAAAATTAAAAAAGAAGAAATGAGTAGTTATCCATACCTTTATGCTTAAGCCCAAGCCACCAACTGGTTGTCTACGAAGTGTAACAGCTCTGTGCTTTAAAAAATTGTAGAAAAGATAAATTTAGGTGGAAACACAATATCTAAGAAGCATAGAAGATGTTTCTAAACTGTTTTGTACTTTTAAAAACTAATTCTCAAAGGTACCCTTGAATCTCAATTCTGAGTATCATTCAACATTGATTTATAGGCACTTATTTAATTCCTTACCACAGTGAGCAGATCTTGTGTGTGAATTGTGCATGCAGACTTTTAGTATGGTTTTCTGTTGCTGAAGTGATATTTTTCCTAAAGAAAGGTTTTTACATGCTTTTGCTTTGTTTTGATAAGTTTTAATGAGAAAACTATATTAAGAGCTTTAAGATGTAAATTTTCATAGCTGATTTACCTTTTCTAACTGCTATCATGTACACACATGATATGATACTAATTTTTCCATCACAAATACCAATGTTTTCTAATTCAGACCTTCAGACCTATACCATTTTTTTGTAGCATATGCCAAGACTTCTAGTGATCATCTGCTTCAATTGGTTATTTTCTTGCATTTCATGTTTAAGTTCAAAAAGAAGATAAACATTTATCAATATTATTCTACATCAACGTATCATGTGTCTAATAGTATGCTGAATTTGACATTTCATTAATGTGCAAATCTTGGTGCCTGACAACATAAAAATAGCACTTAATCTGTTGACACTAATTGTAGAGTTGAGGGGAACTTCTTTGCAACACACTGTACAGACAATACTGCATAGAATGTCCTCTTTCACTATGTAGAAGAACAGTGATTACTGAACACAACATAAATAATTTTTTTTTTTCTTTTTCTGTATGTCAGATGTGATATATGAGATTACTCCTATATGTATATTTCCTGATTGGGTATTTTATGATTTCAGTAACACAGATAAATATAAACTTTGATTTCAGTAATCAAGATCATAATCTTATATTAACAAGTTATTTTCTTTTTTTTTTTTTTCCTAACACTCACCTTACTGGACATACATTGATATTGACTCAGGGGAAAGGAGAATACAATAAATCATAAATTTCAGTATCATTTAAGGAGGGTAAAACAAATGTATATGGTAAAAAATAGTTAAGAATACTATTTTACATATAATTTTCAAAATTCCTCTCTTCTCTTTCCATGAACATTACACTACACCAATCTGTGCTAAAAATGGAAAACTATTATATTATACACATGGTACCTGAACTATGTAGAAATGTTTTTATGATTCAATTTCAGATGATATATTTCAACTTTATTGAAATCTGTGCTAATTCAAATTGTTTCATAGGTTCTTTTCTTCATTTTGAACTGCATCAAAACTTTTGAACAAAATTATTATCTGCATTGGGAAAGTTCAGATCCAATCTGTATTAGAATATTTCTCTAGATTTAAATTCAGTGACTTATACCCAAGAGTCATTTTCTATTACATAAATCCTCTCTGCTTATTTAATTCGTGTTTCTCTCCACCTATACTTACACCCTGTAAACAGATTATCCCAATATATTCCATCACATAGGGATAATGGAATAAATATTTTGAAAGTTTCGATTACTTTAGCATAATTGGACAACAAATACAAATACACTACATGGACAGCGTTAGCCATTTCATAAAAGACAAGCAAGGTATTATTTATTGGCATCTTATAAATCCAACTATAACTGATGTGTATTTTTATATGGCAGATAGGTACATTGCAAAGATAATACTGATAATATAATTGAATTTGTAGCCCTATGAAGCAATCTATTTGCATAACACATTGGAATAATCTTGATATTTGTATTTTCATAGTTCATGGAGTCGCTTATTATAAAGCTTCAAATATTCCTATTAAAGGACACCTCGAAAGAAGTTATTAAACATTAACCTAAAGGTGTTTCTTGCTTAACAGCTTTTTAAATTAGAGCTACATTCAAAAAGTGAAAAAACTTCCTACTTTTATTGATGTTCAAATTGCAAAACAAAATGCCAAAACCTGAGTATAATCCAGTGTCATAATCAAGATCATTTATACAAACTTATTTAAAGCCTGTGATCATATATCATTTGCTATGACTATGACTAGCCGTCACACATGACCAAACATCACATTTCATTTTATATAGATAATTTTTGTTATTGAATTTAAATTTTAAAAACCTGAGCAGTGTACAGTTCCAGAAGATTAAAAGAAAGGTAATACTGGGTTAATATTGAAAACATATAAACAGAGCCATGGATCTTCATTATATTACAATGCTTTAAGGTCAGATGATCATAAATCTGGCAATGAACCATCCATTCCAATATACAGTAACAGTAAAACCAGTTCCTAAGGATTTAAAGAGGAATAATTTTAAAGGAGAAAAGTGCTATGGAAAAAGACCTTTTCAAATTACATGCTATGAAATTTCTAATCTCTATGACAGAGTACCAGTGTTGTAATAACTCTTATAAGGCAGTGATCTGACACCCCACAAAAACTTGATTAAATACACAGAACTATTCAAAATAATACAGTGTAGTTTAAGCACATGTAAATTGGCCAGCCAGAAGATTCCAAATCGAAAATTAACTGAGATAAAACTACTATTTAGTGGATATGCTTCTTGTGGAATAGTGACAATACTTCCGTTATTAAAAGAAAAAAAAAATCTAAATTAATTGCAATAATAATTGTAAAAAACAAGACTTGTGATAAGATAATGATGAACAGAACAGGTTCATGCATACAGCAATTCAAAGTCAAGGTCATTTAAGGTCATCCTTGTAACAATGAAAACAGCTCAGATGGAGAAAAGCACTCCATCTGGCTAAGGTGGTCTTGCAAAAAACCCCAAACATATGAGTCATGCTGATTATGAGAAAAAACTATGTTCCTGAATAATGCCACAGCCAGAATCACTAGTGTCAGCCTACATCATCAGGAGACTATTTAGAAGCAGCAGAGAGACTGTAAATTATTTCTGTATCTGGCAGTGATCCACACGCTAAATAATACAGCCAGTTCTGATGCACACATTTTGAAAATGATGTAAATAAATTGGAGAGGTAGCAGGCAAGAGACACAAGAATGCCAAACAGCTTGAGAGATTTGTGTAATAGTGAAACAGATGCCAGGAGTTAAATATATTTAGAATCTTTAAGCACTTTTCTGGGATAATCAAGCAGTTATGAAGTGTCTTCCTTGGCAGAAGACGACCAAATCTTACAGACAGATACAGTGAAAATTTCAGTGACTTGAAGTGGAGAACAGACACACTCAGACTAGAGACACGAGACAAGATTTTAAAGGTTTGTAGTATGACACACCATAACTTTTTTTTAAAAATAAAACATTTTTAACACTAATATGACCTTGAGACCTTAAGAGTGTACAGATATATTTTAATCTTTATTGAAAGCGTTATCTGTCATGTTATTGCATAAACACAAATTTAACTTAGTTTTAAAAGCAGTATTACTAAAATACTCATGAATACTCATGACTTTTTTTTTTTTTTTTTTTTTTTTTTTTTTTTTTACATTCACGTAAATGAAAATAGTTTCACAACCTACCAGAAGTATCCTCATACAACAGAGCAAGAATGGAGACACACAGTGGTTTAGGGAGAATTAATCCTATTTTAGTGAAGTGAAATGCTTAAATGCTTTTTCCACGTTTACGTGTATGAAATTTATCTGTTCCAATTATCTTGTTGACCTTAGCTTTGAACATTCAGTATTTTAACAGATCATAATTTCACATTAGGAGATGGATGTAATTCCTGATCAGCAGTGTTAATTTGGAGTTAGTTTATGTGCATGATATCTAAGATTATCTTGCACTTCTATTTCAGGACAAGAATCATTCACCGCTAGCTATTGAGATGACCCTTTTGTTTCTCTAAGCCCTCAACTCATTCCCTGCATATCTTGCAACATAAAAGACAAGACAAAGCTAAGATTCATGATTCAATAGTCTGTGTATTTCTACCATTCTAATATTTGACTTTGCAACATTTTAAAGAGGGAAATTAATTTTTTTTTTTTTTTTAAAAAACACAAATTCACATGGTTCACCATAGGCTAGTTTCCATTTAGCCCTTCATTTGGACCCTTAAATTCATAATGTAGATCTCACTACTTGAGCCAAAAAAATAAAAGTCTGTGGGTAATTTAGAGGAGATTCAACATTATATACCTGCTGATAGCAACACACTACGGAATTCAATTTCAGGATTCATAGGGAAATGTACTAAACAGTAATTATTTTTTTTTTATTACACCTCTTCTGTCTGTCCCCTTTAACTTATCCTGCTGTGGTCCCATTCTCTTCTCAGGACCTTTCTTTGCTTTTGTTCTTCCCCATCTTGTAATTCAAAATTCTGGAAGGTATTTTTCACTTCTCCTTCAAACCAAAGAACAGACTATTTGTCTCACAATTCTAGTCTCACAAGCCATGCCTATGCTAAAATAAAGCAGGCCAAAATCCAGCAAAGCAATACAGCAAAACTCCCATCCACAATACTAAATTTTCATTCCTTACAAATATTATGACTACTATCCAATCTGCCTAACTGGGACACTACATGGCACATGCCATCTCCTGATTTGGTCTGAGGCATTTTTTAAGAGAGTCTTAACTGACACAGCCAAAACCGAGACAGCAAGTACACCAGCACCCAGTATAGACAATTTGGCACAAGTCTAAACATCGCCAGGGAGCACACTCAAGTGTATTACAGACAACTGCGGCTAATGTTGTATGTGTGCTAGAGCTGTGTTTTATTTTCTAGTAGAGATTAAGACACATAGACCTGTGTATGATGGATCTCACCATAAATACAATGAAAAAGGACACCAACATACATTAACTACATGCACAGATTTAAAGTTATTTCTAATTATCCCTACAAGTACTACTACCATCAGTATTGGTAGCCATGTGCAATAAAAACATACATGTAAAACAACATATATCTCAGTATTAGATTTTCTTTAAATTCTAACAGAAAAGCATGTAACATTCTGACAGCTGTCACAGAGTGAGACAAAGTCCTTGGTCCAATGAATATGTAAAAAATTTCTCTTAATATACTCTAAATGATGATGCTTCTATAGGTGGCATTATAGATATTATACAATCTAACAGTGTCACACTAATAAATCATTTTATAAAACATGTAATATACTATTCCTGGTATAAACATACTCTGATAATTGTGAGTCAAAATTTTAGCGAAACTCAAGTAACATGAAAGCAAATCCAACTAACAACACTATCTGCCAAATCAGAATTTGCTGGTTGTGCATTTGAGTGACTACTGGTAACACAAGTCCTGAATGTAGACTACTTCACTGGTAATTCTGTCTGCTTGCCTCTGCTTTCTTCCTTCAGGCTGTCAGCAGAGTTGGATGGACAAGACAAACTGATGATATTTTATCAAGAATCTTTTGTATTAAAACTTAAATCTGTAAAAATTTGGATTAAAAACTCAACGAACAGGTTTCAGCATGGTTAAGACGTCTGTGAACACAGTAGATTTCAAGTGCAGTCTAAAATAAAGAATTCATGTTCATTTATAGTGGTGACAGAATAATGTTTCCATCAAGCATCTGATTCCAGGCACGCACATTGAAATTAAAATGAAATTTTCATACAATGATTTATAGGGAACAGAAATTAGGAAGAATGCTGATGCCCAGCCATGAGTGTAAACAAAGGAGGCAAAGGTAATGACAAAAGCAAATATCTGTCTGTCCAGAGTATGTATTAGTTGGGAAAAGCCTGGCAGACCTTTACTGTTTGCTGGTGCTCAGAAAGAGAGAGCTGCAAATCTCGAACACAGAAATCAGCTTCAAAGGGCCATCCTTCCATCTTTTCTTATAGAAGAAATGAAGGCAGAATTCATGGAAAATGAGAGTTGTCCAATTTACTGTGTTAGTATCAGAAATCAGAGTAGCTTCCCCAGAGGAAGAGGGCATATATATGCAGCTCATTGGGAAGATTTTCAGGAACATTATACAGCAGAACCCACAAGTCGATTATGTGGGAAGTAATACCATTGGTAGTTCTCATAATGGATGCCACCAATGCATTTTCTTGACGTGAGAATGCCCTTAAAGCAGTGATCTCAGACAGCTGTAATGGTCGTATATGACCACCAAGCAATTAGACAGATATGTTTATGACTCCAGGGAGAAAACTCCAAAATGTTAGATCAAACATGTGCAAGGTGCCACATCTCACAGGAATCCTGCCTAGTCCAAAAAGCACCAGGGAGGTTTGGTCTGAATTTGTACCAAAAATGTAGGGAAGCACAGGAAGTAAGTCCTAGGGATGAAAAATAGGTAGCAAAAAGGGAAGCTAGAGACCTGGACATCTATAGTAAGATTCTCAGCAACTCTTTCAGTAGTTCCTGCATGTCTGGGGAGGCAGGTAGGGTTTAATGCCTGCCTAAAGAGATGGCTCAAGGAAAATGGATTCAGTTTCACCAGAAATTGCAGTCATTTTTGAAACAAAGGGAGGCTATACAGGAGGTACAGACTTCATCTGAACTGCAAAGGACCCAAAGCTGCTGGTATTTAAAATTCAGGATGGCTTTAACTAGAGTTAAACTGTATCATTGGAAAAGATGACAGATAGAGAAAACAGTATGGTTATAGATGATGCTTCTATTATGGATATAAACAGAGATCATCTGTATCCTGAAGTACCAGAAACAAACCCAAAACTACAACTAAATCTGAACTAAACAGAGTAAACACACTGAAGAGGTAGAAAATGAAGCTAATACTTGGATATAAAGTATGTAAGAAAGGTAAAATAGGCTAGAAAAACAGCAGATTAAAACCTTGTGCTACACAGAACTTTGCCTCAAACAAAACTAATAACCCAATTACCTCGAGTAAAACAACAGATTCCAGGTTAAACAAGTAAGTAAGTAAGTAAACAAGTAAGTAAGTAAGTAAACAAGTAAGCAAGTAAGAGTCTGTATTAGTGGCCACTCAGCTAGGATGATAACAGCAAAATATGTGAAGAGGCAACAGGAATGAGAAATGTAATGGTGGTAACAGACATCACTTAACCTCCAGTAAAATGGACATAACAATATCTAACGCAGTCAACAAAAACCAGGTCTCTATCAGTCACTGCTTCATGAAGCTCACAAGATTAGACTCAGTACTTGCCCTAGTCCTGAGTATAGCATGAAGGATTTAATTAAAATTTTTACAGCTGAAAAGGTTCTCTGTAATAGCAATGTACTTTACATTCAACATTTATACAACTGTGATCCCAAGAAGGGAACTAAACAAAAATGAGGAATCTTGTTGAAAGGAAAAATAAAGGGGGCAGCTAAGAAAAGTAAAATTTTATAGGTAGTGATCAGAGTATATAGGGCTACCACACTGGAAGCACAGAGCCAATGAATGTCACTCATTAGAAGGGCTTAATTAAAAGAAAAAGGGAAACTGCATGGCTAAAGAGGAGATTAAGAGAGGTTATTACATGTAAAGACTGATGGACATCACATTCAAATGAAGACAAGAACATAAGCAAGTATAATTGAAAAACTGAATTCGGCAGTAACAGTAAAGAGTTCTGACAACTGCCAAAAAGAATCGAAATTAATAATAAATCTTCTAATCTATCAGGAGCAGGAGGTCTGCCAAAGAAACCACAGGGACAATTTATGATCAAGATATAAAGACTACTCAGAGAAAATAAGGCTACTGAAGGGGAAGATAAATGAACATTTTTCATTAATGTGAGAGAAGCTAGAGATGTACTTCCAACATTTTTTGTGGCACAAAGGATGTATGGATCTGTGTGAATTTGAAACCTCTTTAGAAGCAAATTGACTAAGTAACAGTAGCAAATCATCAGGATCAGGTAGCATTCACCCTAGTCCTAAAAGAACTCAGGGATGAATCAAAGCAGGAGCACTGGAGTGATTATTTCTCACTAGCCTTAATATATGAAGGTTACAACACTGAAAATATAATACCATTTTTTATAAAAGGTTCTAGTTAAGGCTTAGGAAACTTAAGGCCTGCACTAAACATGTTAGAAGAAACTATAGGGTAAAAAAAAAATCTCTAGAGAAAGAGAGAAACTATAACAAAGATCAGAATTGGCAGACACATTATGAACTTGAACTATCCTGGAAGAGACCACTATTTTTTAAAGGCACATTATGGAAATATAGGAACTATATTGCACAGATGTATTGCTAATTAAATAAGTAGGAAAACAGAAAACAAGGGGATGGATTCAATGCGTAATTCTCACAATGAAGGAAGGCCACCAACAAAGTTCCACTGTTGCCCATGTTGCAGTCTGCATTATTTAAAAAACTCATGAATAATTAAAAAAAAAAAAAAAAAAAAAAGTAAGAGCAGTAGGATTAACTTTGCTGCTTACTGAGAAAGGAAGAATAAGTGAACTGAAAATATTTGCAGAACATCTTACAAAAGATGTAACCAGGCAACAAAACACCACACAAAATGCAATAGCAGTTCAAAGCTAGTGAGAGAGATTATTTTTCCCATGGACGTTGTTTATATAAGGAATTAGGATTGTTTCTGAATCAGGCATTTCTACTAAGGAGTAAGACCTTGGGGTTAAAGTAGATGGTTCCATGACATCATCAGTGCAGTGTTCAGTAGTAGTCAAAAGGACAAATCAAATTTTTGGAACTCTTAGAAAAAGAATGAAGAACATAATTATACCACTGTAAAAATCCAAAATTCACCTCACCTTTAAAGTTGTAGCCCATTTTGGTACCTTCTTACCTGAAACTGCTAGAAAAGGTTCAGAAAAAGTCAAAAAGGATGATGGAAGTGCAAAACTGCTCCTGTACATGGAATAATTCTTTATCCAGGAAAAGAAACTGACTGAGGATCAAGAGGCTCTTCCAATACAGTAAGTTGCACAGAGGACAGCGAACGGGAATCAATCTTTATAGTCTTTCTAGTACAAAACCTAGGAGTTATCAAATGATACTATTAGGAACTAGGATCAGAACAAACAAAAAAGACATGATTATTTGTGCAATGTGTAGTAGATTATAGAGTCTGGTGAGAAAAAAATTCTGGATGTTGAAAGTCTACACATGTTCAAGGGGCTATTGGACAACTATAGCAAAAATAAATCTGTTAAGAGCCAATACAAAGCTGCATTTTGCTCAAGAATGCACTGAATAACTTGGGGTAAGGAAAGTATTAAGAGAAGCATCAAATATGCTTGCCCTGTTTAGCTTTTCTATGGAAACATTAACAGCTGCTCTTGGAAAAAGGACAATGGGCTCAGTAGATTTTAGGTCTGACTCAGTTCTGAACTTTTTATGCAATGACAAAATTTCATGGCTACGAAATTTAGACAGAAACCCACACTAGCTTTGCAAGCAACTATGAAAGAAAATTCTACTCCAGACATTCTTCCCAAAACTTAATTGCAGAATTTGTGGAAAAAAAACCCACTATCTTTTTGTGACATTAATGATAACGACATGCACATATGCAGCTGAAAACCCAGTGTTTATGTCTCAGTCGACATATAAACAACTTAACTTTTTAGTTGCCTGCAGGCTATATATATTTTTTTTTTCTTTTCAGAATAATTTATTTATGGTTTGAGGCTAAAGTGAGACAGATATCTGTATCAGGCTTAAAAAAAAAAAACCACCATAGAGCCACAGTTGGTTGTATGATGGCTGTGTAATTTTATTTCATTATAGGCAAGGAAGGTGTTACTAATTATCAATCTGAACAGGAAAGCCAAAATCACTACTTCTTTTTTTTTTTTTTTTTTTTTTTTACCATTTTGGTTTGCTAACGATATTCTTTAATAGTATCTACAATTTATTAAAACTCTTCATTCTAAAGGCTTCCAAAGTATTCAATGTGTATACTATTTTGATCACTCAGTCCAGCTGTGCTACAAAGCAGAAGTGATTATGTACCTTCCATAGCACACTACACAGTAGGCTTGTTTTATTTTGTTTTGTTTTCTGTTTTTAGGATATTAGAGGAATAATAAGGAAAGTTTTGCCTGAACTTCAGGATACATTTAAATAGACAGAACATAATTATTAAAACTGTAATTGGACAGGATACCAAAATGAAATGTTCCTGTATTTCTGAGACCTTTTATGTTTCAAACTGTCAAGGATTTTATTATCTGTTTCTCAAAGCAACACTTGCTCAGTAACATCTACCACTATGTTTAAGAACTGGTGTAATAATTTGACCATGATATTCTCTAGCATCTAAGTTCTGAGAAACAATGAACTGACCAGTGTCAAACATAACAGCAATGGAAAGAGAAGGCAGATTCACCCTCTAAGTGCTTGACAGGTGGTTTGATCTGCTTGTTTGTTCAATGAGTTCTTGGAGCGGATAGGCTGACTGTCGCATTTGGACTTAGTCTACGGTGGAAGAATATGTATTTTGGAAATGTATTTTGTCTTTGAACAACAAATTGTAAACCTGAGAAGGCCACTAAAATTTTCACTTGTGTAATGCTTGAAGTATGAAAGGAAATTCACGCTGCCTAATTGAGCAAAACTTTTCTCTTGTTCTGATGCATTAAAACATTGGAGCATAGAGGTGTTGACTGAACAACCTTGCTTATGTCCAAAGACAACCAAACTGCATTAAGAAAGGAGCTTACTTTTTTGTGAAAGACTAATATTTATGTGTACTGAGCCACTAGCTTGGTAGAAAATCAAAAGCAATTTTTAGGGATGAAATTCACATAGCTGCATCAATGGAAGGACAGAATTGAAATTCTGGGTTAGAAGCTGTATTTAGGTGTGATCAATCTCTCTTCCTTCCTGTCACAATCATCCTCATGGAATAACATTTACTCTGCAGGAGGACCACAGCATGACCAGTGGGTTTGCATCTCGTCAGAGCATAAAACTTAGAGACAGGGACTTTATTTCAGAACAGTATCATACTCTGTGCACTGGGGAAAACTGCACTGCAGAAGAAGCTGTTAAAGATGTGAATAACCAGAAATTATTTTGCCCCAAATTCAGATGCTGATAGCCATAGTCCACAGATGAAAGCAATATATTCTTAACTTCGGCCTGTATCTTTTGCTTGTATGTAGTTCCAAAAGGGGTTAGAAATTCAGAGAAAGTCTATTCCAGAAGAGCTCTGGCCTGAAACAGCACTTATAACTATATAGGTGGGGGGAGGAGGGTCTTAAAATGTCTCAGTCATCAGTATTGTAATAAAGAGCAGTGAGGCAGAAACTTTCAAGAACTCCAAGAATGATGCTGTGCAAAAATATATTTAAAAGCAGATATGATATAAATTTTAAAACGTTAGAAACATATACAAAAGAACAGCATGCCAACAACTGTGTAAGACAAGAGACTGCTTGATAACAAGAGGGGTAATGCTGCTTATAACAGCTCCTAAGAATGACACAGCTGAAAAAAAAATAGTAGTTTTAATAGTTCTCTAAATTACATTTGAAAGTATCATTAATTTTGCAATTATACGGTCAAATACTCATCTTTTAGGTATGAGATAGCTCTTGACATATAAAACTTTCTAGATTCTTTTAAGACATGACTCAACAGAAAAGTTAATCTCTGTAAAGGGCTCTTATGTCTTGATATTCATTCATACAAAATGACATGACTGGAGCTTAATGGCCAACATGAGAAGGCAATTTTTGATACTGTTTTCCTTAATTTTGGTACTGTTTTTATATCCACCTGTCACTGCCTACCCTTTACATATTATTATTACCAGCTTGTTAACAACTAGGATTGGCACATATAATAAAGGATCTTTCATTAGGAAAACTATTTTTTATATATATGCTTATATATAAATATTTTAATGAACAGTGTACTAAAGAGATTTCAGAAGGAGATTCTGCTTGAAGCACTCCACACTCAGTGATATAAATGGATATATTTGGAAAAAAAATGTTATATGTACCATATTTTCCTTTTCTGTGCCAGTCTAAATGAAAATATTGATGAATGCATATATTATTTCCAAACATCAAACTGAAGCACATGGTAGAAAATGAGAGAACACTGGAAATAGCCCATCTTCCTTCAGATTTTATTGAAACTTTTCTAAGAAACAGGCCCATTTTCAATGGCTAGAATATGTTGGAAGACAAAGATTGAAACCCCTTTATTTTTATTCTCTTCCCTTCTACTTAATCAATAAGACAACTGTGCTGACTCTAGCAGTGCCCTCATGGGCTGCCCAGTCCCCCTGCCATGGGGCAGGGAGGTCGTGCGGGGAACCACTACACTGGCTTCTCTCCTGGGTGGGTATCTCTCACACTGCGGGACGTGGATGCCAAGTAATGTGTCAACATTAAATATAGCCATGACCAAACATGCCTTGGTACCTGAATCCATCTAGTCCCCACACTCAAACAACAGACTATTACTTTAACAGGTAACAGACTATTCCTTAAGCAAGGTAAGTAGCTAAACATACGAGCAAAGAAATCATTCATTGCTGCATTGTTCAGAGTAGTTCAGAGTCCTTTTTTTTTGTTAGATAAACAAACTTTATTCCCACCACTATAGTTGTATCTGTTGTTTATTGGAAAGAGTAGTCTCAAAAGGCTTTCTTGTTGAAAGTAAGATGTCAAATTTACTACAGGTACTACAGGATGGTTGACAATAGAAAATAAAAGCCAGTCTTAGGCAATGATGGCAATAACAACATAGCTTGCTACCCAGGCCCTTGGGAAACATGCAGGGGAAAGGAAGAAGCAAAACAAGAAAGTGCAATATGAAGAGTTAAAAGAGAGGCCTACAATTTGTCCTGCATGGACCCAAAGAAACAGTCTGATACTAGAAGGGGTATGAAGATAGATAGGTACTTAACATACCAGCCATATCTTATCTTCCTTTTCTTCAACTCTTGAAGCTATGACAAGGAAGTTATAAGATAAAAAATGATTGAAGAAACAGATCCTGTGAAAATGTGAGAGCCTGTAAAATGTATCATAAAATGCAGATGTCCTGCTGGTTGTTACATATCCAAAAAGAACAAAAGCGGATGCAGTGAAGAACAAGGGTATGTGAAACCCTTCAGAAAGTTTCCTCCTCAGGATGGGGAGTTCATGTTATAAAGATTTTCACAGCTCACACCCCCACCTCTCCAGGCCCAGAGCTTCCTCAGCAAATTGTTCTGCATGTGTTTAACATTCCACCAGAGATTTCCACTTCTACTCACATATCTCTCACTTCTCACTGATGAGCAGCGCAATTCCACCTTCCCAGTGCTTGTAGGTTGCAAACCACCTTCTGTCTGACTCTTCCTAGAAATAGATTTTAAACTGCAGGAGGGACGCTCTGGCCAAAATTATTTCCAGATGGAATTCCAAAGAAGCATCATACCAAGGTGAGAGTGCATTCAGCAGCCCTATTAATGATTAATCACTGAGTCTAATAATATAGGGAACTACATGATAAAGCTAGAATCATGTAGCCTTATGCTGATATGTAAAAACACCATACAACAATTCAGATGAACTGCAGTGCCACCACCTAGAACTGGGACACAGAAATTCCTTCTACCAGTACGTGGCAGTCCAGGGTCGAAAAATACTTAACTAGAAGCCAGAAAGCACTGAATTTTGATCACTTCCTTACTTGCTATTGTTATATATATCCCACAGCCTTTAATAAAAATGATGAGTAGACACATGTCTTAAGAAATAATGTAACAGCTTTTCTGTAAAGCTGCAATGGAGGTGGGGTGTCAATCAAAGAACTTTACTACAAGTAGGATTTGCTATATTGTTGGCTATAACATGTATGGTTTCAGGAAAAGCTTTTTACTCAGAAGGTCCCTGTGTAAACTTTAGTTCCAAGTCTTTATAATTTTTAATAGGCTGCTTTATATTCTTAGAAATAGTTGCCTTGGTTAAAAAGACAGTAATGCAGAAAGCGGAGCAAAAAATGTAGACAATGGAAACATAAGTCAAGAAACCTCAAGAGAGGAAAAGACATGAATTAGTCCTCCACTGCATCACATGATGCTGCATGCTCCACTTCCACAAAGTGGAGACAAGCTGTAATAAGGAACAGGTAGAAAGAAAGCAAAATATTATTTTGAATTAGAGAGTTTTGAAACAACTTCTTGCATTGCACAGAATCTCACCTTTTCCTAAAAAGACAGGAAGAATGCAGCTATAAAAATTGACTGAGGCATTCCAGTCACTGTCGAGTTTCGTATAAAGACATGTAAGGAACTGAAGGAAGTAATGCCTGAAACATTCATCAACACAGAAAATCTCAAGGACAAACCATGGCCTTTGTGATTAGTCTAAGGAATGAATTATCTGCCTAGGGAAGCACAGGGTGTAATGGCTCTGCTCCCTTGCAGTTGTATAACTAAATTCCTTAGATAAGCCTTGAAGGGAGGAGACATAGACTGAGTAAAACCATATGTTCGGGTTAAGGCCTACAATTTAATTTATGACTATAGTCTCAAAGAAGAGCTAAAAGAGTGGTAAGAAAGATAAAAAACTAACACCAGATGGAGCTAATGACGGGATAATTGCCCAAGAAACAAAAACTGAAGAAAAGGTAAAGGTGGTAGGGGGAGATTGTGACCACCAACAAAATTGGACAAAAGGGTTAATGTACCCCATTCCTCCCCATAACATGTGCAGAACCCAGACTCCACCTTCTACTAATCTCTCATGGAAATGAGTTCATGGAATACCTGCCTCTTTGTCTAGTATGCTAATCATCTGATAAAATGAATTTAAAAGCGTGCACCAACCACCCAAGATTACTGGACCTGAGACAATGCTAGATCTAGGGGTGGTGATCCGGAGTTTTTGACTCTTTTTTTTTTTTTCTTTTATTTCCTTTCTTTTCTTATGGATTTATAGGAGACTACATTGCTTATTATCCTTTTCCAAGTTTAAATTGTTTTCTACCACAAGTAAAACATTTTAACTGGTCGTTTGGTGTTGTTTCACCTTAATTTAACCTGAGGGGATCACAGAACCATTGTGACTCTTCGGGCTTCCAGTCCAGGTCGTGACAGACAAAGCAGATCTTTTCACATGGTAGTGAAGATCTGGGACAGTTGCAGAGAATCCTTACTAAATATGGTAAAATATCATGTTTTATCAGTTTATCTTATAATAACTTTTTTCTATTACTATAGGTCAAAGGGGGGATTTGGGTTTGGTATTTTGGGGGTTTGGGGCGAGGGAAGGATTGGGTTTTATCATTGTGGTTTTGTGGTTTTTTTCAGAGTAAAACAAAGTCACTCATTTTATTTTCAAAGCCTGCCAACCTAAAGGAGGATTATACAAAATCTAGAACCAGATTGTTCTCACAGATGCACAAAAAGGATGAAAGGCAACAGCCACAACTTGCAGCAAAGGAAATTCCTACTGAGCATAGCAACAGGAAATAACTTCACAGTGAAAGCAGTTAAGCATTAGAGGAGGCTGCCCAGAGAGCTGGTAGCATCTCCATCCTTGGAGACATTCTGAATGTGAATGGACAAAGCCCTCATCATCTTGCTCAAACTTGGAAGCTATCCCCTCTTTGAGTAGTGGATTGAATTAGATGACCTCGAGAGGTCCCTTTCAATCTGAATTATTACATGATTAATTCTAGTAGGTGACTGTCACAAACCCCGTGGTATTTTATTCTCCAGGGTGTGGTGATCATATTAAATGTGTTTGAATGAAACATATTCAGTCCTGGTATGACTTCACAAGAATCCTCAGGAACTGCTCTAAGATGCTTAATGTGTGACAGGAGCTTTCTTTGGCAAGAAAATAGTATGAGTGGACTCAGGACTCAGACTGTTCTCAGACTGACAATACAGATTAAGTCTATGCAGATCATCTATAAATATGGATTCCCGGGGTTACTAATAACATCTATAGGACCCTCTGTCAAGATATGATTACACTTCTTTCTTTTCCCATTAAAAATAAGCTGATTTTTTTCAATTAAAAAGTTATCCTATAACAATAAATTATAGCTAAATACTGACGGAACACAGATGTTCTTTGAGTAATTGGAGTAATTTAATTTGCATTCACTTTGAGCAACACTTCACCTGTTGGCTGGTGTGAATATGAAGATGAACAGTAGAGGTTGGACCCATCAATATCCCACGTACCATAACTGGAAAGGCTCATGCTTCCATCACAGTCAGGTATTTTGCTTCTGCTACACAAGCTCTCACAATATATACACTTCTAATTTACCAGTCATGACAGTCTGTCATGGCTCCAGATGTAGTAGACTGACATTTTAATAAAGGACACATACATTTGTGTCTGATCTACCAATGTTGTGCTGCCTTTCTTCTAACCTGTTGGTAAGAGTGCTTACTCTCAGCTGGACTCTTTCCATGTCTCAGGGAGCAATTATTTTTCAGAGATATCCATCGTGTCCTTTGTATTCTGTTCTGCTACATTTATTAGTCTTTTTACTTAAGCTACCTTTTTTATCCTTAATAATAATGTTTCTTTGTCATGCTGATGAATACTCACATTTATTATTTATTTTGTGATACAAACTTTTAACTGTTCTCAAAGTGACAGCAACACAAGCTTATGATCTTTCGTAATAAAGATCCTAAGGAATTACTTGATAGCTATCTTCTAATATCTAGGTCATCTTTCTATAGCATGGAAAACAAATAGAAAATGGTTAAATAATGTATTTTCTCCATACAAGTGATCCTAGTTTCAAAAGGAAGAGTCTTCCTTAATCACCCACTTGATGTTTCCAAAACAGACAGAAAATGTTAATTATTAGCTTTTTTTAAATAATGTTGGACTAAAATACCACACCAGCGATGGCAGAAGAAGTACTGGGCAAACGGTAATATTAGTAGTTATCTAGACAGACATTTCCCTGGATTAAAAATAATTAACTTTTAGACTTTAATCCAGATTTATTCCCTAGAGGTCCTTCTCTGTCCTTATTAGCATCTGAGTTATAAAGAAAAAGCAGTCTCGTCAGGGATTTAAACAGTACTTTCAGACACTGTTTCTATTTTTTGATTCAACAAAACAACTAATCTTGCTATTTTTCTTCCGTATTCACCCACCTTGCTTCATTCTGATAAAGTCCAGCTAAGACACAGCTGGTGATGCTGGACAATTAGGTACCTAGGATGCAAAGGTTTTTGTTATTCTAATTTTATTAGTCACATAAATCTCTGAGGTGTCCTCTTCCAGTGCCAGGAGTTTGCCTTAGAAACCTATCTGCCTGACCACTGACCAAGTCAGAGATAATTCAGCTCTGTGAGAAGGACTGATTTTGATAAAAAGCCAGATGTATTTATTTTCTTTTTCTTACTTTGCAAGTGGAATTAGCAGCAAAGAAGAAATACACAAATATAATACAAAGTAAAAGAAAAAAAATTATTTGGAAAGAGGAAAGGTATAAAACTGTGGGCTTACAGCAGGAGAAGGATGATAGCAATACATATGAAATAAACAAGGAATATTAAAGGTGAGGCACTGTATGTAAGAAATTAATTTTAGCACGTGGAGTGACAAAAAGTTAAAGTAAAATCATACCTTAATGGAGCTTGAAGTATAAAAATGAATGGCTCCCTTTTTCTCCTTTAACTGAAAATGAATCTCTCCCTGTCGATCATTCACTTAACTAATTTCTCTGAGTATTGTTAAACTTTAAATCTGGAGGGAAAAAAAATCTTCTGCTAAAAAGACTTAGAAGATAGTGAAAATACACCATTTCTGTCAATACCTTTGTGCTTGGTTTCTGAGTGTGCACCGATTCTGATGCACCCATACATTCTCCTTTTCCATATGAAACTGAACATTCCAAGCATAATACTAAGTCATGAAGACTTGCTTAGAACACTTGGGTTTGCCAAGTCTTAAGTTCTGAAACATAACTTAGTGGAAAGATTACATGTTTTATCACAAACATATAAAATACATAATAAATATTATATATAGTAATATATATGAATTATTTTTTATAAATGTAATAATAGTATATGACTGTACTGGGTCTGGCTGATCTGGAACTGGTTTTTCCCTATAGCAGCCCTCACAGTGCTGTGTTTTACATAGGGAGCTGGCAGGGTGTTGGTAGCACCCTGGTGTTGTGGCTACTGCTGAGCAGGGCTTACACAGCACCAAGGCTCTTCCCAACATTTCCCCCCTCAGTGGGACGGGGTGGGCAAGATCTTGGGAGGGGACACAGCCAGGACAGCTGACCCGAACTGACCAAAGGGATATTCCAGACCATGTGACGTCTGCTCAGTATAAAGCTGGGAGAAAGGAGGAAAGGGGTGGGGTCACCCTTGGTCTTCCGAGGCAAACACTGCTCGTATCAGAGCCCTGCTTCCTGAGAAGGCCCCACATTGCCTGTCCACGGGAAGGAGAGAATAAATCTGGGGTTTTTTTTGCTTCTGCATGCGTAGCTTTGCTTTGCTTATATTAAAACTGCTTTTGTTTTACCCACAAGGGTTGGTCTATCTTATTTTCTTTCCCCTCTTTGCCCTGTTGAGAAAAAAAGGGGAAGGGGGGAAGTGATAGAGTGACTTGGTGGGTACCTGACATTTAGCCAAAGTCAAACCATCACAGTCAATTTTGGCACCCAACAATGGAAAATATTTCCCACAACGGTTCAACTTCCAGAAGAATTTTTACAGAATTTAAAAAGCCATCATGTCTACTGTGAAAAATTTCAATACTAAGGAAAAGAACAGTTGCCTTTACATTATTTCTTCTATGCACATCTTGAATTTCACAAACCATGCTCTTCTCTCTCATTACTCTACATCCAAGTCCAATACAGCAGGAACTAATGAAACGGTCTGAACTGCCATTAAATTACAGAAAGTCAGCTTTACAGTTTCTCATCAAAGGTGTAGCTGTCTCATGCTTAAAAGTAGAACCTAAATGAATGGCAGATGGCTAAAAATGAAGCAAGAACAAAACTAGATGATGGCAGTAAAAGGTATTTTATAGTGAGAGCCTTTTATCCTTGGGAATAATCTCTACTGCTGAAAGCCCAACCCACAACAGTAGCATTAGGAACCCTCCCTGATGTCTTTGCCAGCCCTCATTGTCGCATTTGGAACTGGATGGGACTAGCAGAGCTAATCATGCACAGCTGCAAATCCTGTCCTGGGCATTCCTCAGGATCAATGAACCTGTCAGCAAGAGGGAGGCTGGAAGCAAACGCCTCCCACAAATGCTGTCCCACAAAACTGTCTGAAGAACAAAGTATTACCACAAGTAGACACAGAACTTTCCTTTTCAATATTTTTCCATTTACATATCCCACCTAAGAAGAAAAGTTACTCAAAAAACAATTTTCCCCTCCTACATGTCTGAGGTGACTAAATAAAGAAGGTAAATTAATTATTTCTATTTTTGTCGCAAAAGAACTAATTTGATGACTGGCCATGTGTAAAATAAAGATTAACTATGAATACCTGAGAAAGAAAAAGTACAGAAAGAAGGAGAATAAATCAGTGAGACAATCTGATTGTTTATGACTGCTACAGAACTGACTTTCAAGATACAATTTTCTATTAATATTTTGAATCACACAGCACAGGGGTGAAAATTTTTTTCTTGAAGCACTTGTGTTTATGTCTTTGAAATTTATCTTGTGTAGCTGTAAAACTTCAGAATTACTAAAAACAGTGCTAAACAACCATCAGCTATTTCATCCCGATTTCAAATTCTGATTTTGAGCTCCTATATACTGTAAAAAAAAAAGTGTTCATCTTCATGTTACACTTGAATGTTTTTATATTAAATGCTAGTGTTCCAACAGTTTTTATTTGGTTCAAATTAAAGTATGGAAAAAGCAAATATTGCCATGAAGCCATAGTTTAGTTCATTTTTCTCATTAGAGTTTGACCACAGATGTCCATGAGGCTTGAAGATAACATTTTCAGAAAGGGATATCTTGGAGAGGCAAGGGGCACCGAAAAATTAAGATCAGAATCTTAAAATTTAGTTTTCAGAGACTTCAGTCAGAAAACTTAATGAAAATAAGTAGATAACATTAACAATGTTTTTCAGGAAAGGTCAGCTTGGCAGGACCGCCCACGCTAGCTATCAACACTATGAGGTGGGAGAAATCCCTTCTGAATGGATTTCATACCAAGAGCTACATAATACTTTGCAACTCAAACCTAAACTAGTATCTGAACTGTACTTGAAACTCCATCACTTTTACACATTAACACTACTTCTATCACCTGGAAAAACTGTTTCCATTTGACACAGTCCTAGGAGTCACTCCTCTCCAAGCTTACCCACTGTGTAATCATTACTGGTCATGAAATACAACCAAGGAATATCAACTCGTTTTGTACACAGTAGCTGCATATCCCAGTTCTGCCTCCTCTGCAGGGACTCTCCAGAATTTCTTTCAAAATCCAGCTCCTCAAGTGTTATCAGAGCTTGCAGTCCTGTCCTGTCCTGTCTTCCAACATGAAATACTATTTAGGGTACCCATAAAATGTACGAGTAAAATGCACCAAAATCAAATCAACCCGAATCTTGGTATTAAAAGGAAGAGGCAGAACTGGTGGGGTTGTTTGGGTGGTTTTTTGTACTGTTTTATGTTTGGGTTTGACGGAGGGAAGGGGTTTGGCATTTTAGGTGACAGTTTTTGTTTGTTTTTGCGTGTTATTTTTATCTTTTTTTTCTTTCTTGAGTGATCAAAGAGTGATGGTCAATATATAGATTTAACATAATATTTTCTCAGATGCAGCCAGCTTGTCCTGATTTAATCAAGAAGTAATCTGGGACTATAGGATAGAATTTCAATTCTTTTTCTGTAAAAGTTTATACACAAGGCGTTTAGATATCATTGAGTCCAGAGCAGTCATGTATACTTGCATGCACAGACACCATATATTTCAGTCACATAATAGTTTACTGACTGTTGTAATCACAATGTGCATAGAACTTATCAGCACCATAAGAAATGTCTGTAGTTAAAAGCTGCAGTTTTTCATGCTTCTCAGTCAAGTAGAAAGTATATGCAACTGATGATTTGTGACTGAGGCTTCTATTTATTTCAGCAAACAACCATAGATAGAAATGCCTTTCACTTCACTGAGTGGCTTCCCACTAGTAGCCAAGTGGTGCAACCTTTATGAACATCTTTAAGAGCACGTCTTGTTCCACAGAGTTCCATGGACAAGTTTTGAAACTAGTACATAACATTTCTAACTACTAAAAGTTATTTCAAACTATTTTTTGTATGCTATTAAAATTTTATATTAATATTTACTGTGGGAGGAATGAAACATGATTTTGTGTTATACAGGCAGACTCTCTGACATATATATGTGTATATATATATACACACTACATACATTTTTTGGCTCCTCATTCTTTGAAGAGTTTCACAAACTCATTTGATGTCCCCTAGTGCCAGATTTTATGTTTACATGACATGTGCAATACAGCAAGCAGACAGAAAGGCTCCGCCTTGGCCCTCTCTGAGGAGGCTGCCATGAACTGTTCACTCTAGCAAATACCAGCACAGTTCATGAGATTTATTTTATTCAGTAAAATTTGGGATACCTACACTTAGTTTTAAGAGGAACACTGTTTATAGGAGAAAATAAAATACACTATTTGGGGATGTCCATAATGTAGACATCACTGATGTACTGCTTATGCAAAATACCACCAGTTTTTCCAGTGACATTATTAAATGGCAATACAGAAGATTCCTCTATAGCTTAGGGGCACCACATGTTTTGAAAAAGTAGCATAACTGAATTTTGGGGAAAAAAAGCACCACATACATGCTGGCACTGGTTAAGCCCTATCTGTGTCTCAATGAGAAAGTGAAGTAAGTGTTTGTCAAGTGTTCTCTCAGTCAGCTCTATGCCCTTGAACAGGCCTCCTGTCAATACTTGATACACAAATGAAGAAAACTCTGATTTAACAGTTCACTCTTAAAAAGATTTCATTGGGAATACTTTTTTTTTTTTTTCCATTTAATGACCTAACAATATTTGTTGGAAGAATGCTGTAACATCGGTATTTATGGGCATTTTCTCTCCTGTTAAGGTTACACACGTCAGAGTAAAGGACATACAGCACTGACCAAAAAAGCCCCATTTTTATACACAAATACGTAAAAATGCACAAAACCCCCAACTAATCATTATGCATATTTCTATTACCTAAGAAAATCTCTTGCACTCCAGTACCATAAACTGATCTCTGCAGAAGACAATAAAGTGCACAGTCAAAAGCACAGATATAGAAGCACTTACATTTGCACTGTGATCACTTCCACTAACACAGATGACATCTTGTTTTTGAATTGTCAATACCTCTTTTGTAAGCTTCACTCGGATGTCATAAGCATTTTCGGATACTTCATCATACAACAATGCAATACCAGTTTTAGTCTGCAAAAGCAATGCACAGAAACAAAAATTTAAGAATATGAACATTTCATAATGATACTTAACAACCTCTACCCCATTAAATACATAAAATGCATATAAATGAGCAGTTTACAGAAAGTAGAAAACTGGTCTGCTTTTCAGTTTTCAAATGGATTAGACATAAAAAGCCTCTTCTGAACTGTAAAATACAGTCTAAATGGTCTCTGAAGTAGACATTAATATGTAAAGAAAAAATAAAATATTCTCAATGTACTGTTCCACAAAGGAATATTGCCATTGAATTATGTCCTATTTGTTTTTAATTGCACAACTTACGATGCTGTGTCAGAAGCAGATAGGTATGTATAAATGTATGTGAACACATTTTCCAGTTTCAGCAAGAAGTGTTGTTCCTAACTCGGGGACATTCCTTCCACAGTGCCAGAAAAAAAAAGACCTGTACCTTTCATAGACACTGCCTTTAAGATACAGAGTTCTATTACAGTAGAAAATTATGTTTTCACATTGTAAACCACACATATAAATACAGGTGTTACACAATTTCTATTTGTTTAGGTCAAGATGGGCATATATTGCTGAAGTTACATCATCACTGGATTAGTAACTAGAAAACTTGATAGGATAGTTAAGTATTTGGTATAAACAATGTTTTCTCCGTGAGCAGAGAAAATAAATTCTATTTTAATTTTGGTTTATTTACTTACATGCAAATTTTCCATTAATATTCAGTCAGATATTTCCTTAGGCAAAAATTGTGGAATTAGGACTGCTTATAACTATTTGTTAAAATAAGCAGACTACTGCAATTTCGGAGCTTTATAGTCATTGCACAGAAGAGAAAAAATAAAACACCTGTTCTGAAATGGATGATCATATTTAAAAGTAATATTTATTAATTTATAATGCATATAACAGCATCATCACAACATTGCACTTTCCTTTATATAAGTGAAGAATAATCAAGCATAATTTAAGGTTTAGCTGCAGCATTTGTTTTTAAAAGACGATTTAAAATCAAGTTGTTCATCTATGTTTTGTTAAATAGTTGACTGTATAAAGAACAAAGTAATGGAATTAAAGAAGAAACATGTCCTGTGTACTGAATGAATGTTTAAGGGATTTTTAAAATAAAATTAAACATGGAACACTATCTTAATAATATTTTCATTTCTATAAGATTAGGGAGAAAGGCCTGTGGTGATTGTCAATAAAATCTTTCGGTGTTTAAATGCAGGATGAGTTTAAGTTTAAGGCACTTAAATTTAGATGTGGTGTAACTCTATGCAGCAAGCGAGTGTCAAAGCCTCCATTAGAACAGAAATGGAAAATGCAGCCTAGAGAGCATTCACTTTATCCTGAAGCATACACACAGCAGTTTCTCAGCCGAATTGCTCATGTGGTTCTGCTGTCCCTGGGCTCAAAGCAGTTGTCCCCATGTAGGCCACTGCTGCCACCTAAGACACTTTCGGATATCGAAGATCTCCACATATGTAAGGCTGACAGGCCTTTCAGGACATCCAGATCCTCCTCTAGCTGGAGCTGACACCATATTTCCATAATTGTAATGGGATACAAACATCAGCCATGCCAGCAGACATCCACTCGTAGGTATCTCCAGCTTGAAATGGATCTTGCCAAAGGTTTACAGTGGAGAAATACACATCTAGGACAACCATTTAGATTCTGTCAAGACAGAGGTGAGCAACAGACACCTCTGAAGCATGATTTACCTGATCTCTTTTACACACCCATCTAGAAGGGAACAAAGTGCATCATATCTCTCTACTTTGACTTAAAAAATAAATATAAATAACAACTCAGACACAAGTGTCTAATTCTGGGCAGATAAATCTTGTGTTTAGTGTTTGCTGGGAATGCCTAAAGGAAATAAAGTTCAGTGAGGGTGTGAAGTCGTAATCATTCTCACTTATTTGGAACCCAAATTTCTTCATTTTCCTGATGTTTTGAACATTTTTAAAATTTCAAGTGTGTGTGGAAGTTTTATCAACACAATTTGGTGAATGAAAACATATGAAAAATGTGCCAACATCATCAACTTAAAAGCCATGCTGCATAACAGCAAGTATTTTCAAACAATGGAAGAACTGCGTTGAAAAACCTCTCTCCCTCCATTTTGCTGCAGTTCAGAGGTTGTGCATCGCTATCCCATTTGGACTAGCAACCGCTGTTGCTATTGCTGACGTACAAGAGCATGCTTTATAGAAACACTGAGAGAACAGAGCTCTAGAGTGCTCTTTATACAGCCTAAACCCAGAACATTTCTCTGGCTAGTAATTGTTACATATGTTTAGAGCTAACACAATGAAAAAAACCCTGACTTTCATTTGTAACAGATGATCAAGTAACAAATGAAATATGTAGAGCAACTGATTAAATAGCTTAGCATTTTCCATCTCACTACTTAAATTGAAAGCCTCACTGAAGCTCATATATTCCTATTAAAATCCAATACTTGCCTCACACTCCATCTAACTCCTGATGTGATCCAAGATGACATGCAGCAATACCTTACTTGCTTTCAGAATCAATAAGATTAATCTAGATTTCTCTCAGTCTTTCAAGTTGGCTTTTATTAGACCGTTATAAATGGCTCTGAATCAGAGTTCAGCACAGTCCCTTGTACTCCCTTTGCGTTAAAGAGATGGCAAGCGTAACTCTAGTAAGCAAATCCAAGTCAAGACAAAGTGCTACTTCAAACAAGGTTTTTTTAATGAGAACTTAGTCTTTTCATGGACATGTATATCCAGCATTTTAACTATGCTATGTTTGTCTTGATTACTCATTTTAAAATTGCCTATATAGTAGCCATTCTAATAACTGGTATCAGAAAGTAAGGACTGAAAAGTGGGAATAACTTCCCAGAACAATGCAGCATTGTTACAGATTATATACCAAATTCACACGTGTTCTGTAATTAAAAAAATGTGGCAAGTGCATGGGGAGTTGAAACCTCAATAGGATTTAAGTGCTTATAGTGAAAGCTAGGGAATTATAAATTTAAAATTACTTTGGCAGATGAGGAAATTAAATGTTGATTTTTATATCTCTGACAGTTTTCTAGACACCGGACTCAAGAAGAGGGTTGTGTAGTGTGAATATCCTTGTGTGTGGTGGGAGATCAGTAGCACAAGCATCACAGTAGCTTAGACAAAGAATTGGACACTGTCCCACACAACATCCTTGTCTCTAAATTGGAGAGACTGGCATTTCACAGATGGGACACTCAGTGGATAAGAAAAGGGCTGCATGGTCACACTCAAAGAGTTGTAACAGACGCCTCAATGTCCAAATGGAGAGCTGTGACGAGCAGCATTCCTCAAGGGTCAGTACTGGGACTGGCACTGTTAAAATATCTTTGTTGGTGACATGAAGAGTGGGATGGAGTGCACCCTCAGCAACTTTGCCAACAACACCAAGCTGTGTGGTGCGGTTGATATGCTGGAGGGAAGGGATGTGCAGTCCAGAGGGACCTGGACAGCCTTGAGAGGTGGGTCTGTGCAAACCTCATGAAATTGAACAAGGCCAAGTGCAAGCTCCTGCACATGGGTCAGGGCAATCCCAAACACTGATACAGGCCAGGGATGAGTGGATTGAGAGCAGCCCTGAAAAGAAGGACTTCAGGGTGTTGGCTGATGAGATGTTCAACATGACCCAGCAATGTGTGCTTGCAGCCCAGAAAGCCAACCATATCCTGGGCTGCATCTAGAGAAGTGTGGCCAGCAGGTTGAGGGAGGGGATTCTCCCCCACTACTCTGCTCATGTGTGACCTCACCTGGAGTCTTGTGTCCAGCTCTGGGGTTTCAGAAAGACATGGACCTGATGAAGTGAGTCCAGAGAAGGCCACAAAGATTATCAGGGGGCTGGAGCACCTCCCCTCTGAAGACAGACTGAGAGAGTTGGGGTTGTTCAGCCTGGAGAAGAGAAGGCTCTGGGAGACCTTATAGTGGCCTTCTAGTACTTAAAGGGGGCTACAGGAAAGATGGAGAGGGACTATTTATCAGGGAGGGTAGTGATAAGACAAGGGATGATGGCTTTAAAGTAGAAGAGGGTGGATTTAGATTAGCTATAAGGAAGAAATTCTTTACTGTGAGGGTTGTGAGACACTGGAACAGGCTGCCCAAAGAAATTGTAGATGCCCCCTCCCTGGAGGTGTTCAAGGCCAGGTTGGACGGGGCTTTGAGCAACCTGGTCTAGTGGAAGGTGTCCCTGCCCATGGCAAGGGGTTGGAACTAAATGATCTTTAAGGTCCCTTCCAATCCAAACCGTGCTATAATTCTAGTCACTGCTCTGTTTTTGAAATAAAAAAAACCCTGAACCCTATACTTTCTCAGGCAAGCTCAAAAAAAAAAAATATCAGTATCACAGAGAAGAAAACATCATTGTCTAGAAGGAGCTAGAATTGTAGATGAATCCTTTTATCAATTTTATGGTTCACTAAAGGCAGGTCCCCAGCCAGTGTACTTGATTTAAAGCACTCCCCAATTCAGCATAATGTGTTGGGGCCCTACTCAAAATACCATAACTCTTTCAATGCATTGTATCTGCAACCTAAAGCTCACAGCTGCAAATGCTGTTTCAAACCAGGCATTTCGAAGCCAAAATTTGCTCTTACTGGCATAAAATACTTGTCTTCATAACTGTACATTTTATTTTGTAAAAGCTTGCAAAAAAAATGAGGCAGAGTTTAAAAGTGGTGTTGAGGTGTACTAGGTTTCCTATAGAAACTATTTACTTTTCTATGTTCATTTGTTTCTCAAATGCATTAGAGTAATATTTGTCAGGCTTTTCATGCTAGTAATTGTTTGAAGAGAGGCAGAAAACATTAAAACCTCTTACATAGATGATCATAAAAATCAGTTGAGATTCATAATAAAATCATCATATATTGGTATGCATTCAGAGTAGACAGTGTACATGCAGTGCAATTTACTATTTTGATTTGAACTGTGAAGTCCTCAGTAATTCCAAACCTCTCTCTTACTCCCTCTGCCTAAGTGCATTTTAGCAACTGTGATCACTACTGTTGCCAACTAAATGGAGCATTAGTGTCATAGACCCGTACAAAAATGGATCATCTGGAGTTTCCCCTACTTTATCTAAAAAATCCTCTGCATTGAGTTACATTGGTCCTCCAGCAGAAATCACCATTTACTGATCTTCAGCCTTAATATATCCATAGTTTCAATGGCATGCAATTGAATTTTTAAATCTTTTTATAAATTACCTTCTACATTTGTAAATAAAATTCTTTAAGCACCATATTTGATTTTTTTTTTTTCAACTGATATACCACATTGTATTTCCACACAAATATTTTATCAGCAATATTTACACCTGAGTTCTAGTGATCAAATTCTCCAGTGGAATTTCAATTATTTTTTTAATGGAAATAACTCTGTTGAAATTATGCATCCATGGTATACTGATGGTTGGAACACTTCCTGAAGACATATGAGAATTGGAGTCACTGATTTTTATCCTACATCTCTTCAGATTAGGCAGAAAAAGAACTTCAGGTGGTCCCACATACCCTGTGCTCTGACGACTAAGTTACAGTAGGCTCAAATTTACTCTCTGTCTCGTAACTGGTCTGACATGTTTTCTACACCACATATACTATCATGATCAAAAGTCAAAGACATTTTTTTCAGAGCAGGACAGAGTTCAAATTTAAAATAGCCTTGACAAATAAAGATTTTAAAAATTAGATGAAGTGTAACAGAAGAAAGAATGCAAGGTGCTACATTCTAGGAAGAACAGTCACTTCCATGGAAGAAGAAATGCTTTTCTTCACAATTTCTTCAGGAAAGGAAACAGGTAGGTAAGCAGTGAGGATTGGCAGCAAAATATTGGCTTCAATATCTTGCTGTTGCAATAAAGGCAAACAGATATTTTGGCTGCTCTCCTTCGGGTTTTTTCGTACTGATTTGCTTTTTCTCACTCGCAAGACAGTGCTCAAAAGTAAACACAGTTCTTCAGATGGGTAGTACAGAAGGTTCCTTAACACTCCTGAATGTGAAGGAGGAATAATTTCATGCCCATGAAGCAATCTATCACCATGTTGCATTTAGTACATCCCAGTATACTTTCCTTTTATACACTATTATGTCAGCACTGATTCATGGCTACACTACATAGAAGAGGTAATGAACTGAAAAGGGTCATGAGAAATAAAAAAAATAGAAGTGATCTGGAAAATAGGACCTGTAAGTAATTCTCAAGAAATTCAGGATAAAGGAGGACATAATGACAGTTTTAAGTATTTCAAAATGTATTGCAAAGACAAATGGAAAAATCAGGTAAGAAAATAATTCATAAATCTTCTCCTCTAACATATTCCAGCTACAAGGAATCTCAAGTCCTTGAACAGATTTCTGGGTCAGGTCACGGACATCCATTGCTAAGGGATTCTGAGAGAAAACTGAACAAACATCTGTCCAAATGGTACAGGTACTTATCCTCTCACAGGGCAAAATCCCAGACAAGAGAATTTATTTCAGATGTATATCTCTGACACTAATATTCAGAATTATGTGACTTCTTGCATATGACTGAACCTCTGCATCCAGGACAAATCCTGAGTGGCTTTAGAAGGACATTTGCACTGAACAACTTGCAACTGACATAGAAGAGATGAAAAATAACTCTTAAAGATCTGAAGAAGTTTATCATTCCAGGGGCCTTAACAATGGGTGATATTTACAATAACATTTGCTAATAATCACAATTTTTATAACACTTAATCTGAAGGAATACTATACCCTAAGAAGAACTGCACCTTTGTCTTTCATGACCAGAACATAATTCCAGGTTTAAGGGGCCTTGAGTGAGAAAAGAAATACAGGCTTTTCAGTGGACTAATATGGGACAAATAGATAAGGACAGCAGATACATAGTGAGAGCGGAACACAGCTGTAGAACACAGAAAATTAATGATTCCTTTAGCACCATAGCACACAAAGAACTATTCAGTAAAACTAAAAGCAGATACAAGACAAATGATTATAACTTTCTGAAATTAGTTATATGGAGCTGCCCACCCATGCACCGACCATTGTCAAAAAACTGGTTCCACCTTCTTAATATCCTCCTTGTGGATGTGGAAAGGATGCCTTTAGGTCCTACAGAAGCCTCTTCTAGGCTGAACAAGCCCACCTCCCTCACAGAGTAAGTGCTTCCAGACCCAAACAGCTTGACAGCTCTGCAATGAACTTGCTCCAGGTTATCAATGTCTTTTTCTGTACTGGGGGAACCAACACTGCATGCAGTATTCCAGATGCAGTCTAGCAAATGTTGAGTAAAGAGGGATAATCCCTTCCCTTTATCCCCTGGCTGTGCTCCTCCTAATATAGCCTAATATGCTGTTGACATCTCTGCTGTCAGGGCTCACTGCTGGCTCTACTGCCCACCATCACCAGTACCGTGACCATCCAATGTCCATGTACAGAAGGATGCAGCAATGCCATTTCATCCATTAGGCCCACCAATCCTTACACCATCTCAGAGCCCAAGGGTCAGGACTATGATGGACATATCTACAGTTGTGGCGGGGGCCACAGCCCTCATTTCACCCCTTCCACAAGCATGCAGACATGCAGCCCACCACCAGCCGCTTCCACCTTGCCTCTCAACAAGGAGAACCACTGCAGCAGGGACCACAGCACCATCTTGGTGCACCGTTGCAGCTGATGAAACTTGTGGCTGTCCCAGTGGCCTGGCCCTTCAGCTTTCATCTGTGTTTGAAGGGAAATATTTTAAAGTAGTTTGAAGGGAAATATTCCAAATTAAAGCAAACCCAAAGTTATGTCTGAATTTCATTCCAGCTGGAAGCAACTGCCAATGTTAATTTTTAACAGTGGATTATTTTCAATATCACAAAATTATCAGAAAACCCCTCTTTTAATCTAGAATAACATTCAACCAAAACAACTTGATAGCTGCCTAACGTTTAAGATGTATTTGAATCATATGCACCTTCTTTCAGCTCCTACTTAAAACAAGCAAACACTCAAGCCAAACTCACCAAAAACTAAGAAAAAAAATCCCTAACTGCTTTGTAGCCTCAATGAGTTTGCAGCTAGTGAGAAGTACTAATCTTTGGTTTGCTATTTTTTAAATACTCTTGAGCATTTTAAGATTGACATTAGACTGTGCATTTTTATTAGAGCTGCTGTAACCCCGTTTCATAGTGATCACAATCACTGTTCTCAGTTAGTGAAGATGATCACAAATTCCCAAATACCCATTGTACAGAGCTGATCCACTTTCACAGCAGAGCCAGTGGAATATTACAGGGTAGCTGAATTAAGACCAAAAGATACTGAATTATAACATACTGTAAATTTTCAGTTCAGTATATGGTAAGAATCAGCATCAGAAATAAAGATGGTCGAGAACAGATATTTAAGATATATATGAGTGCATTTTTCCCAAAAGCACAGATTATATCTGAAATACGCACCTTTGAAATTACTGTTTTCATAAAGATTGATCTTATTTTTTTTACATCTGCATTTATGAATTACAGTATTATGGACTGACCTTTCACTACATACGATTGTAACAGGTATATTAGCATTACAAATATTTAGAAGATTTTAACTGCAGTGTGGCAATATCACTTACTAGCAATTCAGAACAGAATTTTTCCTAAGTTTTTAAGAAGCATATAGAAATCTACAAGCAAAAATATTAACTCAAGGTAAAAGAAGTGTGAAAAGATGCTCTCAAAATACAAAATTTAAGTCTGTTTTGTTGCTTACATCATAACCTGTCCACCAAAAGCTCTGTTAAAAATAGCCTTAAGGGTAGATTGTTGGGATTTTCTCTTAATGACATTAGCCTTGCAAGAAAAGTGATTAACGGCTGGCTCTCAATCTATGTGATCTTAATCATTAGAAAGTAAACAGTAATGTCTTGTTTAATTACTGCAAGATCAGTGTGTCATGGGCTAATTAGATATGATTGATTATTGTCATCCTCATGAACCTCTCAAAACATCAGACACAAATATTTGAATTCTGTAATGCATGTTTGGAAAATGAACTTTCAGAATATCACACTGAATAAAAATTGCCTGCTTAAAAATTCAAATCAATGCTAAATAATAGTGCCAGATAGTTGAATATGTTAGAATACAGAGTCTATCCCAGAAAACAGTCAATGCACAATCTATTAGAAAAATTGCCTAGTTTTATTTTGATTTAGATAATATCTTTAAGTAAACTGTTTGCTTGTTAGTACATCTCATTTTTTTCAGGCAACTGGACAGTAGCACAGAATTAAATAGCCTAAGAATATAAATTTGTTCCTGTGCTTACAGCAGGTTCATGCCAGTTAAAAAATTAAAGAATAAATTTCACACATCAAACTAAACCATTTAGCAATAGACAAAAAAGACGAGAAGAACATTCTCTCTCGAGATTATTTAAGAAACAACTAAGAGATTCTCAGAAAATTAATGTGATCATTTCTATTACAGGTACCATCTAGTTTACCCTACTAGGATTTTAGCTGATTCATATATGTTCCTGTTGATATATCAAAAGGTAAATGAAGAACTGGGAATATAATTTTTAAGATCCACCCATTTTCTTAATCTAGAATAACAAAGTATGGGCAATATAAAGGCATCATGACTTCTGTCATGGTACAGTAGGTTCTCATTAATCCCAATCTTGCTATCCTTCCTCTTTACAGTGATACAGCTCCACCACATTCATTCTTTTTTAAGTTTTTGCATAAAATTGTTTTTTGTGTTTTTCTGCCAAAACCACCTAAGCAAAGCCATATCTAACCGTTTAATATCTGAATAAGGTGGCTGTAAATAGCTCCTTTCTAAATTTAAAGTTGCAAAATTAAATTCTATGGTTTCATCATCCTAATGCAAATTCTGCAATGGCAAAGGAATCCATACCACCATTATAGTAAGAATTTCTCATACTGTATTGGTTTCTAGTGCTACCAGACATGGCAAGATTTAGACAAAGATTAATCACAGGAACACAAGAGGATTTAAAATAGAGTTCCTAAGCATTAAAGTAAGTCTAGGGGAAAAAAAAAAAAAGAAAAAGCGCCTGGCGACTTTTACTTACATCTGTAGTTATTGTTTTTACAGGTCAGTTGCTCAGATAAACCCAGAGGTTGAAAGTGAAAATCCTTTTAGCCATGCATTTGGCTGCTAGCTTGGAAAGGAATGAGACAGTCCAATTTCATGCTTTATCGAAAGACTTAATGGCTTAAGTTTAACCTCTGTTAAGCCTTCTTCCAGTCTTGGCCGCAACTCTCAAATCTAATTGCGATGGTCAGCAACTTTTAAATACTTTATTTATTTAGTGAACAAAACATTCCTGAAGTACATTAAACCGGCCTGAAACTCTGTGTATGGGGGATAACTTCTTGATAAAAACCCAACATTTTAATTACTGAATAAAGAAAACCAGAATTTAGAGGCATTATAGAGGAAAAAAGTGTAAGATAAAAAAACCCTACCAAACCACTGGATTAACTTTATCAGACACTACAGAAAGTAGTGGAATTTGTAGAGAATGGCCAAGAAAGAAGCCAGGCAGAATGATGGTAAGTTTCTAAGAAGTTACACTTTAGATGACAATCTCGTATTCAAAAATAAAAACCAGAGCAGCAGCTAGACTGCCGTTATTAAAAGATGTAAAAGAGTCTAATTTATAAAACGATTGCATATCATGGCATGAAAAAAGATGGAAGAGTCTGTTTACACCTAAATTCCAAACTCAAAGTGTTCTGTTACAAGAATACGTTACTGACAAACACCTGCAGTTACACACTGTTCTGAAGAGTAGTTCCTTAGGCATAATGTTGATAGAAAAAAATCCAAAAGTGATACATGCATATACAATTCGTATCTAATTAACATGTTATAAACTTTACAAAGAATGGATTTTTTTCAGATGGATATATAAGATTTCAACCAATTAGTTTCCGGGCTTGCTGGGACTTCTAAAGAGAACTTCCTGAATCTATAATCATTGTATCAGTTAGTGGTAAGCATGAAGACAAGCAAGTCTCAACTGAAACTTCTGCAACAAGAAAGCTTTCAAATAAGTGACTATTACACTGAACCACTGTTCAATGTAAGTCACTTACATAATCTTTTATAATCAAGCCTGAACTAAAAAGTAGTGCTGAGAATCAACTGTAAATAGATGGGTGTTCACAAAATGCAGAAGCTGGAAAAATACCTGCAAATCTCAGAGATGGAAAATAAAACTCAACTCCAACTAGGAAAAAAAGTACTAAAGCTTACTGCTGTGGACAAAACCTAATGAAACGAAGAAATAACGAGATTCAAGATCTTAAACAGGTATCCTTCAGAAACTAGAAGCTTATAAAAATGTCAGAAAACAAACAGGGAATCTGGGAACAACTAGAACTTTTCTAGACAACCCAATAGTGGAGGAAGAATTGCAGGTTAAGTATTGAAAATTAAGTGATTTTTCAGAATTAGAATTCTTCAGATGAAGCTTTCTTAAGATGAAGAATATTTATTCTAAACCACTCTGCAAAGGCATAAAAACATGTAATCAGAAGTGGCAAGTGGAGATACACGTTCTACTCTAATTTAAAAAACTATAAATGGTCTAAGATGAATAAATGTTTCTCCAGAACTCAAAGAAACTCCTCTTCTTCAAGCACACACAGTTTCATTATCATCAAGACAAGCAAAAAGATTAGTGCTAAAAATAGTATTCTGGAACTGGTGCTAAGTCTGATTTCAGCAGTTAGCATATAAAACTTACTGAGTGTCTTTCTTAATTTCAAGAATTTGCTGACTGACAACCAATGCAGGCAACTGACTAATACACAGGCACTGTAACCATGTGGCTTATGCCTATGGAGGTACATTTACACATCAGGACATATGTACTAAAGCACATTAAACTGTTAGGAAAAAAAAAATAAAATTGAACAATAAACAAGAACTGTTGAATACAAAAGTGTTTGAAGGTAAGCTGCTTGACAAAACAGTTGGACATTTTAAGGATTTTGACAAAATTTTGGGAAAAAAAAATCATCTGTATTTCAGAGTGATAAACTTGCAAAAGAATTTGCTTTTTATCCATAACCATCCCTCCAGTGTCATCTTTCCCTTGCTACTGTTAATCACAAGACACTGGACCAGCACAGTATTTGGTTGACACCATATGGAAACCCCTCACTCCCATAGGCTGGGGGTAAAGATGATCCATATCATCTACTGCAGACCAATACAAAGATCACTGAATTAGCTCTGACCCAATTCATCAGTCAGCACAGCACAGTAAAGGACTGGGCAGTCACTCTGCTGGGCCTGCAAGCAAGATACCATGAAGAAAGCAAGCAACAGAGGGAGAGGTACATCACCTTTACTAAACACATGTTGAAAGAGCAGCAAGTTAGGAAAAGAGAGCTCCTGCACAAAGTAAAGCAGGAATCAGTGCTAACAAGGAAGAGCTTTAAAGAGAAGTCAGCCTGCCAAGTGGCACCAGAACTTTTAACTCAGGGATTTTTAGGAAATCTTAAATTAACCTTGCTGTCAGAGAAGGACATTCACCAGAACAGTATGAATAGGACAGGGAAACAAACTCATATTATTGAGAAATGGCAGGGAGAAAAGGAAGGCACTGAGGAGATTTCTTTTAAGTTCAGAACGTGTAAGCAAAGAACTAAAATAGGGTCAGCAACAGCAAAGAACTACAGTTAGATGGCAAAAAAGCAAATATTTTACCTGTTCCTTTCCTGACAACGCCAGAAGCATCATGAAGTCATACCAGTACTGTAGTGGAACTACTGCCAGATTATCCTAATGATATTTCACAGCAGAAATACCAAAGAATATAATGTCCATGAGTTCACAAGTATTTTGGTGATGGGACAGCATGAATACAAAAGCCTGTGTCGTGTTTATTTGAAGCATATTTATGACAGGCCTGTGTTGGCTATATCATCTTAAACATATTCTTATGCAAGTATGAAGTCAGATTTTCAGGGCAAGAGACAAAATTGGTTTACTTCACGAATGAATGTAGAAGAGAGGTATGGATGTGGAAAGATGAGGGAATGGTTCTTGGTGTAACACAGTCCTGTTAAAGAAGAGTAAAAGAAGTCTTAAAGTAAGAACAGAAAAAAAAAAAAAAAAAAAAAAAAAAAAATATAAATGAAAGAAAAATATTGAGGAAAAAGTGAAAAGAAGGCAATTTTTAAAAATCGCATACTTAAGAGTAGCTGTCCATCGACAAACACATGCATTTTTTGCAGGAACAATCTGCATAGGTTACTAATGCATAAAAGAATTTGACATACTAACTCTGCTCAGAGAATAAAAATCCATGTGAAAAATCGAAACAGAATTTACAAAAGCTGTACTTAGCAAAAGTGCTATCCAAAACAACTGAAAACACAGCTAAATAACAAGCCCATAAAACACAGCTGATGGTAAAGAGGAAACTGCCTGATGACTTACAGTGGGTTTCTTGCAATGCCCTTGCACAATAAGGAACTGCATGGAAGGATTTTCTGGTTTGCATATAAGGATTTTTTGACTAGAAGGGGCAGTACAGAGCATCTCCCCTGTTCCTGCTTAGGTTTTCTTCCTTTCATGAAAGTCAAAGGCTTAGTTTAGCCTTTATTACTCTCCTTTGATCTCTGTGTGCAGGGATACACATTTTCTGTATTCAGATCATTTGCACTGATGTTAATGGGCCATTAAAAATCCTTAGAGTAATCTTAAATAATGTCTCTCCTTTTCTTGTACCTGAAACTAAGCTATTGTTTTCCTCTTACAAAAGAGAAACATCATTCTAGCACAAATGCTTCAAAAATCCTAGAGATCTGAGTTCCAATGAAGTTGAAGTCAACTGAAAATTCTCAGCCAAGTCAGGCTTTAATTGTAAAAATTAGTTTAAATTTTGTCACAAATGTTGACAGCTTTCCAAGTTGTAACATTCATAGCATAGTTATAACCATACCTATAAAAATTCATGCAGAAGGACATCTTTGAGGATTCTATAAAGTTTTTTAGATTAAATCCATCTGGACCACTTTGTGAAATGACACCAAAACTCCACAAACTATGCTGCTTTTCATAACTCTTGAACACATTCAAATATATAAACTCATGCAACTTCATCACTTAGCAAGTAAAATGATATTAAAAAACTGTAAATTGTATCATTTTAAATTTGACTATTTTCAAGACAGAATAGGGAGGGACCAAGGGCTAAATACTAAATATTTAAATACTAAATATTTCAGTTTGGAACAATCACAATATTTGCTAAAAACAAATGAAGAAACAATCACACAAAAAAAGCTTTAGTAATTGTGCAAAAAAAAAGATGTAAATTGAACATAAAACTGTAAACTAGACCAGACAGTACAAGAATCTTTTAAAAAATTATAGCTGAGATATAGATTTCTATGGAGATGTTCCAAGCAAAGTTATGAAAGAAACAAGGAAAAAAAACAGAAAAAATGAAGCGTACTGAGTAATCTATTTTAATATATGCAGAAAATCTATGTTAGTAGCCCACTTCATTCCTTGTTTTCCTGATTGTGATACTTTTTTGAGAATGATCAAAATTAATAAAACAAATGCAATGTGGTGGGTTTTTTTTCTAACCTGATTATTACAAACATGGAAATGCTAATCACATTCATTTTTCTGCTCTCACAAGTGGGGATTTTTGCTGTTTGAGACTGTAAACTTAACAAAAAAAACCAAAAACAAACCAACAAACCCAACACAAAAAAATTTACAGGAGAATACTAGGGCAGAAACACAGAAGGGTTAAGGTGGGAAGGGGCTTCTGAAGATCATCCAGTCCTACCCCCTGCTAAGGGTCACGTGTGGTCATGTATTGAGTATTTCTAAGGATGGAGACCACCATCTATCTGTGACCTGCTCCACTGTTTGATCACCCTTATGGTAAAAAAAACCCCAAAAAACCTCTTTCAACAGAGTTTCTTGTATTCCAGTTTGTGCCCATTGCCTCATTCAGTGGACACTACTGAGAACAGTCTGACAGAGTCTTCATTGCTCCCTGCCAGATGGGAATTTATCCACATTGGTAAGACTGCCCTCATCCTTCTCTTCTTCAGGCTGAACAGTCACAGCTCTCTCAGTCTCTCATCACATTAGATGCTTTAGTTCCTCAATCTCTGTGACCCTTTTCTGGACTTACTCCATCATGTTTGTATCTCTCTTGTAATGGGGTGCCCAGAACTGGACACAGCAGTCCACATGCTGCCTCACTGTGCAGTGTGGAGTGGAGGAGAAGGATCGTCTCCCTCGACTTGCTGGCAATGCTCTGCATAATGCAGCTCAGGGGGTGCTTGGCCTTCTTAGCCACAAGGCTGCATTGCTGGCTCATGATCAACTTGGTGTCCACCAGGACCCCCAGGTCCTTTTTTGCAAAGTTTCTTTCCAGCCAGCCAGCCTCAAGCCTCTATTGGTGCCTGGAGTTATTCATCCCCAGATGCAAGACATCTCCTTTTCTTGAACTTGACGTCAGCCCATTACTCCAGCAAGCTTAGGTACCTCTGAAAGGCAGCACAGCCATCTGGTGTTACTGCTAGTCCTCCCAGTTTTGTATCATCTGCAAATTTGCTGGGGGTTTTCTCTGTCCAATCATCCAGGTCATTATTGAAGATGGTAAACAGTACTTGACTCATCGATTCCCTCAGTACACCACTAATGACACCACTTCATGCCACTGATCACAGCTCTTTAAGTCTGGCCATTCAGCCAGTCTTCAATCCACCTCTCCATTAAGGTAGTCCATACTTCATCCATTTATCTATGATGATATGATGGGAGATGGTGTCAAAAAGCCTTGCTATAGTCAAGATAAACAACATTCACTCCTAAATCCCCATCCACCCAGTCAGTGACGATGGGAGATGGTGTCAAAAAGCCTTGCTATAGTCAAGATAAACAACATTCACTCCTAAATCCCCATCTACCCAGTCAGTGACCTCATTATGGAAGGCTATGAGGTCGGTCAGGAGAAATTTCCCCTTCATAAATCAATGCTGAATACTCCCAATCACCTTCTTGACCACCATATGTTTGTAAATGAATTCCACATGGATTTGATCTATCCCCTTTCCAAAGATCTTGCCAACAATCTAAGTTTAAGACAAGCTTTCCTCCAGTCTGCAAGAGCCTCTCCCAATTGCCATGACCTTTCAAAAATTATGAAGACAGGCCTTGCAATAACATCAGTCAGCTCCCTCAAAACTTGTGAATATGTCCCATGAGGTCCCATGCACTTGTGTATGTCCAGTTAAATTGTTCTGTAACCTGGTCCTCCTCCCAAGGTAAAGTCGTCCTTGCTCCAGATTTTCCCATCGGTATTGGGCACCTGGGATTACAAAAGCATTAAAGGTGAAGAAGGCACTGAGTACCTCAGCCTTTTCCACATCTTATATCAGATTCTTTGTCCCATTCAGCAGTATCCTTTTGCTGCTGATGTACCATGTACCTGTAGAATCCCGTCTTGTTGCCCTTCAGGCACCCATCAGATTCAACTCCAGCTGGGCTTTGGTTTTGATAACCAAACCCTACGTGACCATACAGTGCTTTTACATTCCTCCCAAGTCATCTATCCCTGATTCCACCTCTTGTATGCTTCCTTTTTTGTATTTGAGTTCAGTGAGAAGCTCCTTGTTCATCTATGGAGGCCTCCTGCAGCCTCTGCTTGTCATTCTTGAGCATGGAGGAGGTGATCCTTGAAAGTCAATGAGGTGTCTCTCCTGGATGCCTCTTCTCTCCAAGACTGCACCCATCCCATGGTATTCTTTAAAGAATCCTCAACAGGCCAAAGACTGTTTGCCAGAACCCTGAAGTTAGGAACCTGCTTTTTGCCTTTTTGTCTCCTCTGAGGATCTTGAACTCCCAACATCTTTTGGTTAAGTAAAAAAATATAAAATGAATGAGAGTATCATCATTAGATAAGGAGATACTACAAATGTTTCTTAAAACTATCTTAAAACATAAAAGTTAATCCTGACTCTAATCTGGAAATAGGCAGTTGATGAAGAACTGACAGGAGCTCTTGCATTTGGAAGAACTAAGATCTTCTAATATCTTTAAGTATAAATTTAAAGTTATATTATTTACTGCTATGGCTGAAAAGTCAAATCAAGTAAAATGATGCAGCTGAATTAATAAACCCAAAACAGTCTATTAAAATTGAAACAGCCACATGAAAGGCTGTGACAAAATATCTGTTCTCAAGAGGTTTACTAGTCTAATTTAAAGAACAGTCTACAACTTAACAGAGGTATATGCAAATATATAAGCAGTAGAGTGGATAATAAAGTATTATGTTCTAAGGTCTGATTCCTTACTTAATGTTTATTGCAATTTTGTGGGAAAATACTTCCCCCAAAGGTTCTCTGTGAAAATGGTGTTTTCCACTTCGATCAAAATTTAAGAATCTTGTGGGGATAGGTCCTCCTACATAGCAACAAGTCAGACATATAAAGTGAAACTGTGAGAACTGTGGATGCAAATATATCACTTGAGAGATTATTTTATCATAACATTCATATCATTATGGAAGAGAAACTAGACACACTGAAGTCCTGACTACAAAAAGAAAAAGAAGAAAAAAATGTCTGCATAGAATTGTTTTCCTTACTGGAGCCTCAAAACAGTTCCTAACTATTTGGTTACATCACGGTTTTGAAATATCAGTATCTACACAGTCAAAAAAAGCACCACCGCCTGCCATTCTCCTTCATGAAATAAGCAATGAAAATACTGGTATGAGTAGTCCTACTGTTTCAATAAAAGAGTACATGCATACATACACACACACACACAGACACACACACACGTGTGTGTGTATCTACCTTTTTTTCCACATATATGAGATAAGATAAATTCCACATATAAGGTAAAGCAGCTAAGCTTTATATGATCTTGTTGCTATGAAAAAGATTAGATCTTGAAAAAAAGATAAGCTCTTACAAGATAATGACTTGCACAGACCAGTTTAGCCTGTTGAAAATTCTGTCCACTGAGAGTACCATATTGCTAGGTCAGTCACTTCAGCACTGTACGTACGGACATTTGCATAAGTGCATAAAGGGACAGTAATTCCCATGTTTGAAGAAGCCCTGCGGACTGCTGTGTATTTATATATATTTTTTTTTTTATGATATAGCTTCCATGTTCTTACATAAAGACAATGCATACATTACAAAAATTTTGGAATTATTTTGAAATTACTCAAAAATGTTCAAAATAAGGGATAGCTATAAAAATGTTTGTTTTCTATTTTATTTCAAAAAGCCATTTCTAAACTCATAAATTGCCTGCCAGTCTGTAAGTGAAAGGCAGGTTTTCCTCCATGTTATACTACCGTATAATTGTGCAGAATTCTTGCTTTCTTCACAGAAATATCAATGTTGGCAAAGTCCTTGAAGATTATCTAGTCCAACAATTAACATAACACTGACAATTCTCAATTACATCATATCCCTCAGCGCTATGGCAACCTGACTCTTAAACACCTCCAGGGAAGAGGACTCCACCACTTCCCTGGGCAGCCCATTCCAACACATAACAACCTATTCTGTAAAGAAATGCTTCCTAATATCTAGTCTAAACCTTCCCTGGTGCAACTTGAGGCCATTACTTCTTGTCCTATCACTTATTGCTTGGTTAAAGAGACTCATCCCCAGCTCTCTGCAACCTCCTTTCAGGGAGCTGTAGAGGGCGATGAGGTCTCCCCTCAGCCTCCTCTTCTCCAGACTAAACACCCCCAGTTCCCTCAGCCGCTCCCCGTACGACCTGTGCTCCAGACCCTGCACCAGCTTCGTTGCCCTTCTCTGGACACGCTCGAGTCATTCAATGTCCTTTTTGGAGTGAGGGGCCCAAAACTGAACACAGGAATCGAGGGGCGGCCTCAGCAGTGCCGAGTACAGGGGTCAGATCCCTTCCCTGTCCCTGCTGGCCACGCTATTGCTGACACAAGCCAGGATGCCATTGGCCTTCTTGGCCCCCTGGGCACACTGCTGGCTCCTGTTCAGCCGGCTGTCAATCAACACCCCCAGGTGCCTCTCTGACTGGCAGATCTCCAGCCACTCCTCCCCAAGCCTGTAGCACTGCTGGGGGTTGTTGTGGCCCAAGGGCAGCCCCCAGCATTTGGCCTCATTGAAATTCCCCCAGTTGGCCTCAGCCCATGGCTCCAGCCTGTCCAGGTCTCTCTGCAGAGCCTCCCTACCCTCGAGCAGATCAACACTCCCACCCAACTGGGTGTCATCTGCAAACTGACTGAGGGTGCACTCGATCCCCTCGTCTAGATCATCAATAAAGATGTTAAACAGGAGTGGCCCCAAAACCGAGCCCTGGGGGACACCACTCGTGACCGGCCACCAACCAGATTTAACTCTGTTCACCACAACTCTCTGGGCCCAGCCATCCAGACAGTTTTTTTTTACCCAGCAAAGCGTGTGCCCATCCAAGCCCTGAGGAGCCAGTTTCGCCAGGAGAATGCTATGGGAAATGGTGTCAAAGGCCTTACTAAAGTCAAGCTAGATAACATCCACAGCCTTTCCCTCATCCAATAAGCAGGTTGTCCTGTCATAGAAGGAGATCAGGTTTGTCAAGCAGGACCTGCCTTTCATAAACCCATGCTGACTGGGCCTGAGCATCTGGTTGTCCCGCATGTGCTGTGTGATGGTACTCAGGATGAGCTGCTCCATCACCTTCCCTGGCACCGAAGTCAAGCTGAACAGGCCTTTAATATCCCTGATCATCCTTCTGACACTTCTTATTGTTGGTCATCACTTTGGCCAATTTCCAATTTGTCAGGACCTCCCCGGTCAGCCAGGACTGCTGGTAAATGATGAAAAGCAGCTTGGCGAGCACCCCAGCCAGCTCCTTCAGCACCCTCGGGTGTATCCCACCCAGTCCCATAGACTTGTGTGTGTCTGCGTGATGCAGCAGGTCACTGACTGTCTCCTTCTGGATAGCGGGGGGGGTCATTCTGCCAGTCTCTGTCTTCTGGCTGAGGAGGTTGGATTCCCTCAGTACAACTAGTCTTGTTATTAGAGACTGAGGCAAAGAAGGCATTAAGCACCTCAGCCTTTTCCTCATCACTTTTTACCATGTTTCGTCCTGCATCTAGCAGGGGATGGAGACTCTCCCTGGTCTTTCTTTTGCTGCTCACATACTTAGAGAAACATTTCTTGTTGTCCTTGATTGTTGAAGCCAGATTAATTTATAGCTGGTCTTTAGACCTCCTGATTTGTACCCTGAATAGCCTCACAGCCTCTTTGTAATCACTGTGAGTCTCTAGCCCCTTCTTACAAAGGCCATAAACTCTCATTTTCTCCCCGAGTTGCAGCCAAAGCTCCCTTTTTAGCCAAGATGGTCTTCTCTGTCGTCAGCTTCTCTTACAGCACCTGAGGATCACCTTTGCCATTAAGATTTTCTTCTTAAGGAGTGTCCAGTCTTCCTCTACCCCTACACCCTTCAGGACCATTTCACAAGGGATTCTATCAAGCACTTGCCTAAACAAGACAAATTCAGCCCTTTGGAAGTCCGGAATGTCAGTTCTGCTGCCCCCTCTCCTGGCCTCTCCAAGAATAGAGAACTCTATTATTTCATGATTGCTATGCCCAAGGGTCGTAACACTGGCTCCTGTCATACAGAAGATAGTGCCTATGATGGATAAGTGGCTCTCTGAAATGTCTCAGTCTATGCTCTTATGAGTGGAAGGCTAATTAGCTGTCAAAACAGGAACCTGAATAGTCTTTTTTATACTAAATAATAGGAGTGTCAGGTAAAATGAAGGATATAGCAGACGAGAATAAGATATTACTCCATTAAGAATAGATGGGACCAAACAGTTAAATACTGAAAGGTCCTGGTGGAGTCTTTGTGTTAAGCAGCCTAACTCCTATTGACCATTCCCTTACTTCATCGACAAGAAGAGAAAGAATAGGCTACATGCAGATTTTTCATGTAGAGTATGAAATTAAGTAAGTGAATAAAACAGGACTTGCAGGATTCACGTTATAGAAACCTGTTCAAGTTAACTCAGGGTCAAATTCTGAAAGAAAACCTGAAAAGAAGTGGAACGAGATTCAGATTGCCTAGTTGCTCTGACACATCCACAAAAACTGGCTAGTCTATTCTCAGTTTTTCAACCATATATCTCTATATAAAGTTTAAGCACAGAACGTATGGAAGCAAGCCCTATGCCATAAGGGTGTTCTCTTTCCCATTAAAAATTAGGTTTTGGAAACTCTAGCTTGAGGGAGAACTTAGAACAGATTATTTACTATTAGGCAGCAGCTTTAAAACAGCTGATAAGATAAAATTGCAGCTTCTCAGATAACAAAGAAGCACCAAAAATGGCATTCAAAGTGTCAGTGGTATCTACTTAATGAAATATTTGCCCTTCTGACGGACATTTATTTACATTTTTAGAAAGGGCTTTCAGCACAAAATATTTGATTAAAGAACTGTAAAAAGAGTTAGAAATTACTAAAAAAGTCTAGGAACATTTTCGTAAGTATGTATCTCATAAAATGCAGTTATTAGTTGAGGAGGACATTATTGAATTACAGTTACAATATTATTTTTCATTTTCCATTGTATGTGTTCAATACACTTTAGGACTGGAACAGTTAATGGTTTGTGAACAACTTCGGTCCTTTTATTGTCAAAAGTAAGATAAACAAATCTTTTAAAGTTATGGAGGTAGAAAAGGGATTACTAATCATCCTGCTAAGTGGATTTACTGATTGTACATTGTATGCAGTAACTGGAACCTTAATTATGGACCAAAAGCCCTTGTTCTCTCTGTACAGAAGGTACTAAGATAGCAGCCTATATTCATCACATCAAATTCCAGGTTCTTCACTGAAATCCCTAAGATAAGAACATAGTTATACTAACCTCCCTGAGATTTCAGTGAACAAAGATAGCAATCTCCAAAGGACTCGGAGATTAATTACCCTCTGAAGGTGCCTCTCATTCAGCTAAAGATAGATCCCAAACCAGTAACACGACAGAGAAATGTTGTAATAGAAATTTTGGGTAAACACTTCCCAAACACAAAAGAATTGAACTTTAGGGAAGCTCTTTTTTGTAAATAAGCCCATTCAAAAATAAAACTTCAGAAAATATAATTTGAAAGTATACAGTTGTGAGGAAAACATAAGTTAGCATTATTCTCTGATGATACGCAAAGGGTAGCCTCATTACCAAGCAGGAGAAACAAGTGAGCAACAGGCACTGAACAAAAAGAAATGTGGTCTGTGTTTGACATGGTACAAAAAGGTAGAAACAGCGAAGAACAGAAAAGGGAAGAAGAAAGCAATGAAGTCTCACGGCTTATTCATAGATCACAGGCCTCCTGAGCTAAGCACTTTGTTCTCTTCACATAGCATTCAGCTAACTTGGGTCTGTCATGGCTGAACACTTAATTGTGAAGATCAGGCAACAAAAGGACAACAAAAGGTTTTCAGTTTCTCTAGATATGTTTAAGTCAAGTTTACGGCTTATGGGAATCTTCACAGGGTAGAAGATGAGCTGTGAACCCTGTCATAATTCTAGTTAAACCAATACAACTATGTCAGTTCCACCAGCCGTGCGTTTTCTCCGAGCATATGTATTCAGTGGTAACCCTGTCACCATTCATGGAATTATCCCAGAAAAACTTTAGCTGGAGGCAGTGAAATGCAAGCGACAGCTTGAAAACTCAGAACTGTCCCAGCTGTGACATCCATGCCATCATAAACATACATCCTAATACCTACAAAAATCCAATTTTTAAAACTATGAAAATTAGTAAGTAGACTATAAATCTTCAGTAAGTTACATACACGTATAACTAGCCACCGTCTACCATAAATGTAGCTTACATATTAGGCTGTAAAGGCGCACCTACACCTCAAGTGCAGGTGTCCATAGTTTCTCAAAAACTATAGCTACAAATTAAAACATTATATAATTCTAATTTTGATACTAAATTTGCTTATAGAACTTCCCAACTTAACAATATCTAAAGAGGTACAAGTAATTAAGCCAGATGCCATAAGTTATCCTAAATAAAAATGAGCATCCCTCAAAAGATAAATTATCTGTTAAATGAAATTTTTTTTGTTTTATACACAGAAATACAGCAAGTTTCCACCTTGACAATCTCCAATAATATATTCTATACTGCTTTTCCTATCATCTCGCTACCAAAGCCTTTCTTTTATTTAAAAGAAGGTGTCTGCATAGTTACCTACACTTACTCCAATTTAAGTTGCTTCTGGTTTGGTTTTTTGTTTGTTTGGGGCTTTTTAAAATTATCACAGAATGTCACTGTCCTTATTACATAGGGTGGATTCTCTGTTTCAGCAGACTTCTTTACACAGTCTGTAAAAGCAAATTCTTTAACACAGCATACAGTTATTTGCCTTTCAACATGCCCATATTTCTGACTCAGTCTTCTCCATGTTAGAGATAATTCATATTTTAGAAGTACAAAATGTGCATGTTTTTCTAATTGGGACATTATTTTTGGGAATTGTGTCTTCTTTACACCTGAAAAGCATCCAAATTATTATGTAGGCAGAAATAAAAGTATAAACATTCTGAATATTTAAATTTGTCATGCATGAATTCAGAAATAAGTCTTCCTATTATACTTTGTGTTATTCATGTAATTTGCACTGAATTCCAAAAGAGGAGTGCCAAATTAGAATATAAGCAGACATACTCCTCTTTTTCTTTTTTTTCCCCACTGTCATGCTGAGCTTCTGGTATAATTTTCTCTGCAGTACTCATACTGCCTCAAGATGGATATTTTCTTACAGGTTTTGTTTGTTTCTTCCAGGGAAAACAGTATATTTGTGTGTGCATGTTTGAGATCTTTCTATAGCTTTGTTTTCATAAGTCTTGAGATAGAAAGCCAGAGAAAAGAGAACATTATCCCTATTGAAACAATAACACAGCCTACAACCAGGTGAGACTCACTTTTTCAGAGAGAAGGAACTGACAGAATCCTTTTTGGAAGATACTGATGACACAGCAATGGGGTCTCCACTCTTAAGAAAGAGCAACTCTACTTAGGTTGGCAAACCAGCCTTTGCAACACAGCTACTGAGAAGTATAGATCATATCTACTTGGAATCACGAAGTTTACGCTGATTCTTTTAAATATGTTAGTGTGAGAGGGAAAAATAAGATTATAATAAGTAACACGTACATAGACACTATCCCAACAGACTGGAAATTGGCCAATGTGACGACCAGATATAAGAAGGGTCAGAAGGATTATCTGGGGAATGACAGACCTGTCAGCTTGACTTCGGTGCCTGGGAAGCTGAAGGAGCAGCTCATCCTGAGTACCATCACACAGCACATGTGGGACAACCAGATGCTCAGGCCCAGTCAGCATGGGTTTATGAAAGGCAGGTCCTGCCTGACAAACCTGATTTCCTTCTACAAGAGGGCCACCTGCTTATTGGATGAGGGAAAGGCTGTGGATGTTATCTAGCTTGACTTTAGCAAGGCCTTTGACACATTTTCCCATAGCATTCCCCTGGCAAAACTGGCTACTCATAGCTTGGATGGGCACACGCTTTGCTGGGTAAAAAACTGTCTAGATGGCCGGGCCCAAAGAGTTGTGGCGAATGGAGGTTCTGGTTCTGGTTCATGGCCGGTCACGAGTGGTGTCCCCCAGGGTTCAGCTTTGGGGCCACTCCTGTTTAACATCTTTATTGATGATCTAGACGAGGGGATCGAGTGCACCCTCAGTCAGTTTGCAGGTGAC
>NW_020799097.1:20679442-20686000 GCF_003259725.1 Athene cunicularia
GGGAGGCTCTGCAGAGAGACCTGGACAGGCTGGAGCCATGGGCTGAGGCCAACTGGAGGAGTTTCCATAAGGCCAAATGCCGGGGGCTGCACTTGGGCTACAACAACCCCCAGCAGCGCTACAGGCTTGGGGAGGAGTGGCTGGAGAGGTGCCAGTCAGAGAGGGACCTGAGGGTGTTGATTGACACCCGGCTGAACAGGAGCCAGCAGTGTGCCCAGGGGGCCAAGAAGGCCAATGGCATCCTGGCTTGTGTCAGCAATAGCGTGGCCAGCAGGGACAGGGAAGGGATCTGACCCCTGTACTCGGCACTGCTGAGGCCGCCCCTCGATTCCTGTGTTCAGTTTTGGGCCCCTCACTCCAAAAAGGACATTGAATGACTCGAGCGTGTCCAGAGAAGGGCAAGGAAGCTGGTGCAGGGTCTGGAGCACAGGTCGTACGGGGAGCGGCTGAGGGAACTGGGGGTGTTTAGTCTGGAGAAGAGGAGGCTGAGGGGAAGACTTCAGGTAGCTGTAGAGAGCGATGACAAGAGGCTGCAAAGAGCTGGGGATGAGTCTCTTTAACCAAGCAATAAGTGATGGAATAAGAGGTAATGGCCTCAGGTTGCACCAGGGAAGGTTTAGACTAGATGTCAGGAAGTATTTCTTTACAGAACAATTTGTAACGTGTTGGAATGGGCTGCCCAGGGCAGTGGTGGAGTCCCCATCCCTGGAGGTGTTTAAGATTAGGGTTGACATAGCGCTGAGGGATCTGGTGTAGTTGGGAACTGTCAGTGTTAGGTTAATGGTTGAACTGGTTGATCCTCAAGGTCTTTTCCAACCTAGGAGATTCTGTGATTCTGTGACATGAATCGTGTTCTCTTAGACTATATGATTTTGAATGTTCTCTTAGACTACATGATTTTGAATGTGAATTCCATTTATGCCTGTATACTTCCTACATCTGAGTCTGGAAAGAATACAGATTTAGAATACTTAAAAATATTCTGTGCTCTGCAGCCTATTATGATATTAAAACGTTGTGGAAAACCAGCAGTAGGATTTGGACCTTCCCTTTGTGTTATTTTCATGTTTTCTGTTTAGGCTAACAATGCTTTCCAAGGTGAGACACGAGGAACAGCATTTGATTAAACAAACCAACATGTTGCTTAGCTTAATGACTTCTCAGAGGCATTATTATCATGACACCTCATTCCTACATGGTAGGATGGCCAACAGCAACTCAGAAACATATTAGTTAGCATCTGCAAGCACAGAGCAAAAAAAAAAATCATGAAAATGAAGGTAACAGCTCTCTGCTGCTTTCATTAATCACCTATTTGTTTGTTTCTGTCTCTTCTGTTTCTTAACTTTGTTAGTTGAAGTAGTGTCTATGACAGAAACCCACAACACTAAGGAACAGATCATTAATATTACTCTATAAGAAATAGCTCTTGTTTGTATAATAAAATTTAAGTATTCATTATTTAATATTCATCTTTCTAACCTATAAGAAATGTATCATTATACACACATTGAACACTTTTTTTCCTCTCCATTTATTGTAGCTGAAAGTCTGTATACACAGCAAAAATTTCAGCTAGCCTATTTTTTCTAAAATGCTCCCAGTCACCAAAATTGTTCTAAAATTTAATTATGAAGAAATTATTTTATTACTAAAAGGGACTACACATTACTCAGTTCTCAGAACATCTGTATCCTCTGTCAAAATATGGTGGGATGGCCAAGTTATTTACTGAGGAAAAAAGAAAAAAGTTGAGAGTCATTCTTGTACACAATACAAATTGGACTGGTTTCTTTAATTTCTCAATGTTCTAACACTACAATACTAAAAAGAAAAATCACCATCTTCATCAAAACTGTGATCAAAACTGCCTTGCATCAGTGACTGCTGCCTACCTAGGTAAAAGAGATCTACCTTTCAATACTACTTCTGTGCCTTCAGAATTACCATCTACTGATAATAAAAGAGTTCATGAGACAGATAACAATGGTTAAAGGACCAAGGGAGATTATCTCAGATGCTCTAACTTCTATATGAAACAAGGAATAGGTATCATTGATAGAAACAATTAAAAATTAATTAAAATTAAGGATAGTTTATAAGATTTCAGTATACCTTTCATTTTTGTTTCCACTTTGAATGATGTGTAGATAATTAGAATTACACTCCAACATGCAATTTCTACATTTAGCCCCACTGTCTGCCAGCACCTCCACAACTACTTTTACACTGTATTTAGGTAGTCAACAAGTTAGTAGTAGCATCAAGCTAAAAACTTAGTTGTTCACACACTTAATTGATCACACTCTGCTACTTCTTTCCGGGAAGGGAAGACAAGATAGACTCCACACATAAATTCACAGACTCAAAACATGGTTTTAGAATGGGGAGAAGAAACCACTCCAGATCACCTACATGCTCCATCCTCAGTCTCTCTGCCATATACCCCACTTCCACACACCGTAAAAACCGATACCCCTGTATGAGTGCTTCATTCCTGCAACAGAACATAGGTCTACATCCTTTCCTGAAAGTTCAGATCTCATGTGCAGAAAGAATATGAAGACATGGCATACATGCTGGGTGAGCATCTGAATTATGCAAAGAATTCTCATGGATTTATTTCAGCAATTTAATTATAACTTAATGGTAGCTTACTGGTGTGGTTCAGACTGGAAGTCAGACTGAGTATGTGTTGACAAATGTATTTTAAATCATTTTAGGGGACTAATTTAAAAACAAAGTGTGCATTAGAATTTTTATATAACACTAACCTTAGTAAGGTCAGGTTTTACAGTCAAGTAGAAATCTTTCCATAGTCACAGATAGGCAAATTTATAAAATCACAGTAATTAATTCAGTTCTTATACATTATGGCTAAAATGCAGAGCTATCATTGCCCTAAAAAAGAAAACAACCTGTAAAAAATAGGTGACCTAATAAAGTAGGTGACCTATCAGTGACTCAAAACTCACTCAAGACCTAACTCAGCAAACCATTTTAGTACATACTCAGGATTTAACAAGAGAATTGCTGAAGTCTAGTCCTACTGAAATCAACAGGTTACTGCAGGCCACCAGCACCTGGCCTGGTGTGCCATGCGAGGAGACCTCCACCCGCAGGACCTTGAGGGGACTGTGGCACCAGGACAAGCCTCAGTGGGCTATGGGGAGTGGCACGGGCACAAGCAGAACTGCAGCACCCACAGCTCCAGCCAGAAATGTAAATGTATTGTCTTATCAGGAGCTGTTTAGAAATTTGTGGGTCTCTCAACATTTTGGTAAGTGTCCACTACTGTGGTTTATCTGCTGTATTGCTGACACTGATCCTGAACACGCTGTATACCAATCAGAAGTTGGTTTTGTACCATTAATAAACTGCTTCATTCTTGGTTTGATTTAAACAATGTAAACAATAGATTTTCCTGCAACACCTCTCCAAGCTCAATCTCCACCAGCTCCTTGCCAGACATACTGATACTGAAAGGATGACAGCCATGCTGCATGAAGCTTCTGATTAACAGAGCATTATGTTAGTCGTATTAAAAAAAAAAAAACAACAAACCCACAGCAGTAAAAAAAAAACCCAAAACAAAAAAAAACAAACAACCCAAACCACAAAACCAAAGCAAAATATGCTTTGAAATTATAAATAACTAGGTATATTGGACATACCACCAAAATGTATAGTTGGACAAGTTCCCTAACCTTAATTAGTCCACTGGCAAGAATCTTTCTGTTTCAAAGAAAACTCAGGGGTTTTAAAATTTATGTTATTACCTCAAATCATATCTTTCCAAAATAAATTGGTCACGGGAAAGACTAGGAGACATAAGTTGTCCCCTGATTATCCTGTAGCACTTATTTGCTAGCACTGTTTAACACTGTACAGCATTATCTATCAAGGATTAATTCAATTTAATTTCATGACCACAGTTCTGTCTATATACTTTGCTGATAAAGCAGGATCACTATTTCACTTCTTTGGATTCCAGTTTGGTTTAACTTCCAGAAGTTTGTTAGCTCATCCATTAAGCTTGTACTGTAATGACTGCAAACTCCAGCTCTGAACTTTCAGAAACACCTTCTTACATTAATTGGATTAGAGACTGAAGATAGATATTCTTATGTACTGTAGGCTTTTCCTATTTAATAACTGCAGGGGAAGTAAATACCTTCTTTTAAGACTCATAAAACACTGAGCGTTTAAAAGCAGAAACCAGAATCACAGGATCATCATCAAGCTTGGAAAAGACAAAGATCATCCAGTCCAACCATTAACCTAATTTTGACAGTTCCCAACTACACCAGATCCCTCAGCACTGTGTCAACACTTAAACACCTCCAGAGATGGGGACTCCACCACCTCCCTGGGCAGCCCATTCCAACACCCAACAACCCGTTCCATAAAAAAATGCTTCCTAATATCCAGTCTAAACCTTCCCTGGTGCTACTTGAGGCCATTCCCTCTTGTCCTATCGCTTATTACTTGGTTAAAGAGACTCATCCCCAGCTCTCTGCAACCTCCTTTCAGGGAGCTGTAGAGGGCGATGAGGTCTCCCCTCAGCCTCCTCTTCTCCAGACTAAACATCCCCAGTTCCCTCAGCCGCTCCCCGTACGACCTGTGCTCCAGACCCTGCACCAGCTTCCTTGCCCTTCTCTGGACACGCTCGAGTCATCCAATGTCCTTTTTGGAGTGAGGGGCCCAAAACTGAACACAGGAATCGAGGGGCGGCCTCAGCAGTGCCGAGTACAGGGGTCAGATCCCTTCCCTGTCCCTGCTGGCCACGCTATTGCTGACACAAGCCAGGATGCCATTGGCCTTCTTGGCCACCTGGGCACACTGCTGGCTCCTGTTCAGCCGGCTGTCAATCAACACCCCCAGGTCCCTCTCTGACTGGCAGCTCTCCAGCCACTCCTCCCCAAGCCTGTAGCGCTGCTGGGGGTTGTTGTGGCCCAAGGGCAGCCCCCAGCCTTTGGCCTTACAGAAACTCCTACAGTTGTCCTTTGCCCATCAATCCTGCCCGTCCAAATCTCTCTGTAGAGACAGAACTGGAACACAGGCAGTGGAATTGTTTGTTTGTTTGTTTGTTTGTTTGAAGACTTTATGTCAACATTTTTTTATATGATTGCAGAGATGCAATGATACAATCTTGGGAAACCATACTAACTAACATTAGATGTAAAGGAAGCCAGAGTTTAAAAAAGAACTCACCCACCCATTTAAATCTCAGGAATATCCATAAATAAAGAAATTGAAAACTTAAGACTGTGAAAGTCTCAGCAATACTTCAATAAATATCCCTATGAAGTGTTTTACCATTGCTGTATTTTACATTTTCTGAATTCCTTAGGAAAAAAGAATAAAATTCATAGAGTTTTGTCTTTCCTCAGTTTGTTATCGTCATCTTCTCTTTTTTATTTCAATTCACTTTTATTGTTTCTATAAAATACAGAAAATAGGTTGATGTTTGAAATTTAAAAACTTAAACTACATTTTATTGATGTCTAAAGAACTCAGAAATAAAGATTAAAATTTGTCATCAAATTTTCAAACGGAGTACATCTCCAATTTGGAGGATGTTCCCCACCAGCAGGTGTCAATTTTAGTATGTCAAACCTTGACAAGGTTGACAAGTGTCATTTTTAGTAACAGGTATTTGAGATGTATATTAGTTGGACAAGCTATTGAAAATGTAAGCATCATTTTTAGAAACTAAATCTAAATAAAGATAGAATTTTTATATTTTAAGTGATAAGAGCAGTACGTCAGCCAGAAGACGTACTCAGGGAGTGAAAAAAAGTAGCGACTGAATGAAACAACCACATACTTCTTAAAACACCTGCCTATTCATTATTATTTGCAAGACAAATGGGAAACAAAATATGGCTGTGCCATACTATTTAACACTGTTGAGATCTCTTAGAAAATTATTCATTTCTTTTAAATACAAATAAACTTTTACTAAGGATCTTGCCTTAGAAAGAAGAACAAAAGTAAGAACACTGCTTTGTCCAATAATCTAAGTGTTGTCTATTTTTACAAAGTACGAAAAGGAGCTGGGAAAATACATCTTCGTGGATATTACGATTTACAGCACATGCCAAAATTTGCTCAAAAATCACACTGAATAGCCAGGTTTGTACATTTCATAGAGTTTATGGTCATTTAAGCCCAAATCCCTTGAAAACGCTTGTACCATTCTCACTTATCTGCAATACTCAGGTAAGTTCTCACTTAGCTGTGCTTCAGTTGGCTGCTGACTGCTACTTCAGTCACCAGCCTTAAAAACAAGGCTTTCCTTGTGGGCTCAGAGATCCTCTAATTGCAGAAGGAGAAAAGGCAGATAAGCCAAGGCAATGTATCACCACTACAGTTAAAGCTTTTAAAATCTGCACCAGGACAGAAGGCACAGCAACCAGGGTTTATCTGCAGATGTTCCCGGATCACATCTCTTAGCTTCATGAGACTTCAGCTTCTGAAAGGTTTAGTGAAAAGTTCTTTTTCCCTGCAAACATCATATATGAGCATAATCTGAAATCAATCACTGGGGGGGGG
>NW_020799097.1:20686050-20744691 GCF_003259725.1 Athene cunicularia
GGGCGGGGAGCTAAGTGCTTTTGACTTCTTTCTATCATTTATGCTTTTAAAGCTATCTGGTTTTCTATTCATGTGATATTTGCTGGGTTAGCCAAGTAGGTTATGATAAACACATTCAGAAGAGACAGATCAGATAAATCTAGCTGTTACCAAAATAAATAGTAAGTGGTTTGTTGCACTGAAGGCATTTAGTCTGGAAAAACTTGCATTACAGCTTAATTTAAAATTGTCTTTTCAGTAAGTAGTTTGTCATATTTATAATGAACCATTAAAAAAAAAAAGGGAAGATAGCAATCCAGTGTGCATTGAGGCAGTTTTCAGTTCTTCTTTACCTTTACACACACACACACACACACACACACACACACACAAAATACTAATAGTGTAACACAATATCCCAGTATGAGAGCAATTAGCGATTAATAACAACACAGTCAAGAAAAGAACTCTTGGTATATAATGCAATTAAATGTAATTGGATTTCATATTTCTGTCATTTTATCAATTTGTAAAAGATCATGCTGAATCAAAAAGTCATCCACAAAATCTAATGAAGACACTGAAGCAGAAAAAAAAAAAAAAAAAAAAAAAAAAAAAAGAGAACCAATACTTCATGGACACTGTAGCAGCACTATAATCTGTCAGCACTCTTCATTAATCTTTCTCCTTCCAAAAAGACACACTTAGATTCCCTTATTTTATACCCATGCATGATGAGAGCTCCATAAAACCTTGTGCCTGGCTGCCTCTATTTGCACAACCATTTGCACGTAGTTTAAAAGCTGTATTAGAAAGTTGTAATGGAATTATTCAATAGAAGTGTTACTATAGATAGTTGTCACATCGTTTTGGCACAAAGCATTTTCAACTCATCCTTCTGTGCTGTTTTACTGCCTTTTCATGCTGTAAGTCCCCAGTTGGGGGGGGGGAGAACAAGAATACCTCTTGCCCATCAAGATTTTTCATGGATCGACATTAATTAGACTTATGGTATTTGTATAATCCAACTTTCAATTGATAACACTTGAAAGGGCAATACCTTTCCATGATTCACCATCTGACCAGACCAAAATTTGGGAATGACTGCTGCAAGCATACAACCGGAGCTTCTCTTTCAGTGCTGTGCTGCAGCTGGGCACTGCTCTCCATGAGGGACTGTAACAGTGCTGCACAGCCCATCCTGAAACAGACCTCCACTGTGCCACTGTACAAAACATCCAGCATACTCCCCTAAAACAGGACGAGGTGTGTCTGATAAAACTGCACTGCCATGATAGCCTAAATAGATGGCATTATCTCTCTGATTGTTTTAAAATAAACTTCTAGAATGAAAAGGAATTATTTTGTCACACGTACGGAAATGTTCACCTGCATTACTCTAATACATCGATCTTGCATACCTCCATTACTAGATTAAAAAACAGATTCAAATAACAAGAAAAGTGTTTTCATAGAAGATATTTTGTTAGCAATATAAAAAAGGAATTATAATAACAAGTTAGGTATATGGTGAAAAGAGGGTAACATACATCTCTGTGAAGTGTACTAAATCTGACCAAGCCACCCTTCTATTAAGTACATCACAAAGGATCTAAAAGACCCTATTAAATATTTGTTATAAACCTATAATGAAAAAAACCCTTCAATGTGCAGTACAGAGCTATGTGCCATATCACAATACAACAGAAAGACTGAAAACCACACACCAGCAGACTCTTGATACCATAATTTTTCTTTTTTTTTTTTACTTAATAACTGTTGATATTAATATTTTGAATGGTCCAACATGTTGGGTTTTTTTTTAAAGTGTAATTAATGTTGCATTCTTTCAATTAAAGTGAGAAACAACAATTACATTAGATTGTATCACAAACTTTGCGTTTTCAGAGTGGTTTGCCATCTAAGGTTAAAAACCTAACACCAGCTGTAATAACACACAATGCAGTCATATAACACTGCATGTACAAAAAATACAGCATAGTGTGATCACTGTATGTCCTGCCAAAAAAGCAAGAGCTTTCGCTGTGTTTTACAGTAATGCCTGAAAAAGTTCAAGATTTTACTGTGTCATAGTTCACACAAATACATATATAATAGATTCTGTTCTGGAAAACAAACTACTGCAACAGTAGTTAGAACAGTGAAGTTAGAAGAAGGAAAAATTACAAACAATAACTGAAGAATAAATTGCTATTGAAAACATCTCCTAAATTACACTACCCCTCCCAAACACATCACCATTTTCATTACAGGAATGAGGAAATAGAAAGTATTTAATTCATTCATCCATATTACCAAATTAAAACCTACTGAATCAGAAAGCATAATTTAAATATACTGCAGTCCTACCAAAACAATAGTAGGGTGAAAACAGCTACAGAGAGCCTGAGAAGCAACAGAGAAAATTCAGCCACAGCCTTTAAGTCTTGTTCCTCAGGAACAAAGGCTTAAACATACAACTCATTGTAAAGTCTTACTCCGGTACTACATTAGGTACCCTCTTCAAGTCTACTTGGGTTTTATTTCAATAGAAGAGAAATTACATTAAAACTGTCCCTTCTCGTTCACGACCTGAAAGCTTTTATTCTCAGCATGTGAAAACATGAGAAAGTCTAGATAGGAGTCTACAGTTTAGTGTCTTCTCCACAGCAGTTTGCTCACCGTGGTATACTATCATCCTCAAGTAAACAGAGATATATTATGAAAAGAGGTAAGCCACCACCATACCTTCATAATAGTGCAGAATGATGATGAGACAGAGCGACTGTGAAATAAATTGTCCATTTTAAATTCAAGTACTGTTTGCACCTTCAAGATTAAAAAAAAAAAAAAAAAAGTATATTCAATGGTAAACAGCTGGTTGTACAATAACAGTTAATAATACTGGTAACAGTATTTCTGAGTTTACTGTTACAAAGCAGAAACAACCAATGATGCTAGTCTCAAACACTATTTGAGCCTTTTATTATTACAGATGTAACCACTCTTTGCAAAAGCAGCAATGCCCTAATAGGTGCTATTTTAAGTCAATTTATGAACAAAACAGCACTCTGTTTATATCTGACATCTCCACAAACCATAATTAACAGACCTATTTTTGACATAGGTGTGAATGCAGGTGTATATACTCTGTGAAGCCTCTCCCTGACAACACATGTTCCCACAGCCTTCAAAAGCCTACATAACCCAAACAGAAATGCATTATTCAGTATTGGCTAGATTTGCCAGCAAGTTATCTAATTTAGACCTAATAATGTGAGGCTCTATCACCCTAATTAACATCAGTGAGAAGCAGCAACTATCTGATTGACAGACGAGAATGAGAGGAGCGACAGAGCAGCCTGACAGAGAGGAAATCAGCACGTTTCAAGGTTGAGAGAGCAGCCCAAGTTCAGATGGAAGCACCTGGTACACACACTGATGCTGTAAAAAGGTTCTACACCACTAATTCATATAAAGCATGTGTAACTGTAAAGCTTTAGGAATTACCTGTTGTTTCACAATACAATATAAAACATGCAGAGGTTCTAAGTAAACATGATCTATGTCTACTCTCCCTGTCCCTATCCAAATGGACTAAGAGTAGCTTTAATCTTGTTTCTGGTAACTAACTATTGCAGAGCCTCATCAAGAAGAACACCGTAATACAAACAAGATATTTCACTTCAAAGAACAATCTTAAAATGCCTTGTGCTTCACTACTCAACCAAAACATCTGCACAATCCTTGAACGAAATAATCTGCAGAAATTTTGAGTGTACACTAAGGGCTAAGGATCTTGTATGTGGCAAGTGGTTTAGTTGTTTAAATTTATAGAAACGTTAGACTTTCTGAACTTGCATCTTTCACTTTTGCTGTGAAATACTGGTACTGCTGTTGGCAGTGGCAGTATTCTCACTGAGTCACAATCTTGCTTTTAGTACATATTTTACTAGAGTTAAGATTTTGCTATTGAGGGTGGTGGGGGAGCGGTTTTGTTTTAAATTTTATTGGCTATGAGCACATGAGTGAGTTTTGCTGCTCATTTTATAAAAAAAGAACGAATAATAATTGGTGACACCTCTCCCTGAGGAGCTGATTTTAAATGTTTCAAACCACTAACATGTAAGAGTCAAAATGAAGGGTATTGCAAAGGTAAATATGCAAAGACTTTTAAATTTCAATGTTAAAAACCCCTAATAATAATTTTGAAATGTTGGTTATAGATGGAGCTGTCTGACACACAGATGCCTGCTATGGTGTTTATCAATGAAACAGCAAGTACTCAAAATTTTACAAGATCCCCCAGTGTTAATATATGTTAATATAGCTATCTTTATTTACATATTTATGTCTATATGCATGCATACCCCCAACAGACTATCTCTCCTGAAGAAGTCAAACTGATTAATGAAAAACTACAGACCACAATATGTTCTTTCTATATGCTTTTGTTCAACAGATCTCTTTGCTTTTGAGATTCAAAAAAACATTTAACATTGTCCTGGTTTTGGCTTGGATAGAGTTAATTTTCATCCTTGTATCTGGTACAGTGCTGTGCTTTGGACTTTGCCAGAATAATTTTGATAACACGCTGATGTTTTAGTTGTTGCTAAGCAGCACTTGTAAGTTAAGGATTTTTTGGTTTCCCATGCTCTGCACAAGAAGCTGGGAGGGATCATGGCCAGGACAGCTGACCCAAACTAGCCAAAGGGGTATTCCATACCATAAGAACGCCATGCACAGTATATAAACTGGGAGTCAGCCAGGGGCCAATAGCTGCTTAGGCATTGGTCAGCAGCTGGCATGGAATGACACTGTCCATCACTTGTCTTCTCCTGGGTTTCATTTCTCTCTTTTTGTTGTATTCCTTAAAATTATAATAACTACATTATTATTATCTTTTATTTTACTTCAGTAATTCAACTGTTCTTATTTCAACCCACGAGTTTCACCTTTCTTTTTTTGGATTCTCCTCCAACCCACTGCGGGGAGGCAGGAGTAAGCAAGTAGCTGTGTGGTGCTTAATTGCTGGCTAGGGTTAAAGGATGACAAACTCAAAGACACAGCAAATAATTTGAAACAGAAACTTTGGGAAATGTATGTTTAAGCATGCTAAAGCTTCTGGAAGTTGTGAACAGGTGCTATGCCAAAAGCTTCAAATCAATAAAGCACTGGTGTTTTTTGTGGTGTATTTTCCTGTTTTCCTTGCCAATTGCCCTAATTCAAGGTAAGGTGGTTCTGCCCTGTTGTCATTTTACATTTTAGTTTGCTTATTCTTTCTAACAGGGGCAAAGCAAGCTTGACAAGCTGCTAGAGGTGAACTGCAGCCATGCCTGTTCATGGGCTACTCTTGGTTGCCTTGTCTTGCTTTCCTAGTTTGCTTTATTTCTACTAATCCTCAGTTTCATACTCCTATATTACAGAATTTATTTTTCTGAGTTATATTGGTAGACTTTCTACCTATTTTGCATCAGACTATCATTTTTCCTACTTTCTGCCTTGCTGTCTCATTAGCTTTCCCCTCACTCCCACCCCACTTATGCTGTTTCACAGAGGGTACTTTCCATTTAAAGTATTAGCCATTAGCTTTATCTGCAAACAACAATAAAATCCTGACTCTTCATTTTTGCTAGGAAATGTGGAACAGAATTGGCATGGGAGACTTTTTACAGGGATTTTAAGAGATTTCTAATAGGAGATTATATCTGAAAAATAAGCTTGATAAAAGTCCATGTTACAAATCCCCCCTGCCCCCTATTTATTTCAGCGTAAATTTGTGGTGAACTATTAATTTCTATGCCAGCAGTTAAACAAAAGGAAACTACTTCAGTGACAATATACCTCAGTATCTGTATTCTAGCACACCTCCTATTACATTAATGATCTTTTACAATTCATGATCATGAAGGAGAAGGAGTTTGCCAAATAAAATAATTTCTCTCCAGTTGTCTTCGCCAAATGGAAAAAGTCTTTGGTGGGTCTAGAGGAAAATTAACTAAGATTCAAGGGAGAAACACTGGAGTCGCAATATAGATGGCTGCTTAAAGAGACTGTACTGTCATCTATAGCTGGAGTGCTTTTGGAATCATGGTTCATGATGGGCTGCACTTGTACAGTGTAGCTGCTTGGATGGCTTCTACATAACTGTTTTTTCCAATTTCGTCACTTTTCTGCCACCTTCATCTGACAAGACAAGAAACACAACCAGAAACCACAGAAATTGCAAACTGATAGTATCAGACTACCTATAGTGAAACCATTACAACAATGATGAAGCAAAAAAGAATTGTAAAGTAGAACTCACTCTACAGAAAGTAGCCACTGTTTTGAAATAGCAGTGGCCTCTGCCTCTTCCAGTTTAGCACATGTAACTGCCTGTATGATCTGTGAAGAAACTGAAGTCCTACTTCAGCTGATATTAGTTTTTCTGCATAAAAATAATATTAGGTCCAGATCCCTATTCTCTACTAGGATGATGAACTTGGTGAAATCAGTAAGACTGATCTAGATGGCAAGGCACCTAATGAATTTATAAATACAAGAACTGCAAAGTTTTCATAAAATGTTTATCTGTAGGCTTTGCAAAAAATATGAAATACAAGGGATTGGACTTCTATATTCTCATTATCTCAGTGGTGATTCTTATTTAAGAAGAGACTGTACAGAAGTAATTAACTAGGACATATGATTTGGAAAGTTGTTTAGTGTTTGGTTTGGTTTTTTTTTTAATTTAGAGGTGTATGTTCGATCTCCCAAAGAACTCACTAGATTTTCTTATTTCCTGATGAAAATGTGGGTCTAATAACATATGTAGCTAGTACTTTCTGCAAAATTGTGCCATTTACTAAAAAAAAAAAAAAAAAAAAAAAAAAGCCAGTCAAATTTTCCATTTAGAAAAGAGGAAAGAGCTGTTTTGACAGGTTTATGCTGCAATTTCTGACTAACTTACATGGCACAGTGCCACTGTGGAGTGATTCGAGTTGTGTTCTCAAGTTTTTTTGTTGTTCTTTTTAAGTAAAAACCCCATTTTTTTTTTCTCAAATACTTTTTGTAACTTTTTTTGCATTTTAAAATACCATTTCACAAAGAGACAGTCTCTTCCTTGGTGGAAATTGACTTTTTACTTCATTGCTCTGGAGGAGACTCAGCAATTAATTCAGCAAAGGCCGCTCTGCAATTGTTGAGTGGGCCCTGTGAGCAGAGGCTGAGGGAGCTGGGCCTGTGCACCTGGCAGCAGAGGATACTTCAACAGGACTTAACACTGTCCCTCCAGTGCCTACAGGAAGATCAGTAAGCAAACTGAGCCAGGCTTTTCAGTGGTACACAGCAGGATGGGAAGAAATGGGCATAAATTGGAATAAGACAAGACACAAAGCAACACTTTTCCACTAATAGTCCAGCAGTAGACCAGGCTGCCCACAGATGTTGTGGGGCCTCCATCCTCAGAGGTTTTTAAGAACTAACTGAAAAAAAGACATTAGAAATCTGGTCAGATCTCAGATCTGACCGTGTTTCAAGCAGGAAGTTGGACTAGACCCTTGCCCAAGTTCCCTTCATCTTGAATTACCCTATCAAAAAAACCTGAGAAAGCACTCTTCCAGATGTTTCTGTGAAGATATGCTAAAAGAAACAATCAAAACCAGCAGAAACTTGTTTAGTATTCAAATGACAGGCAAAGTTAGTTGAGTATTTTATGATATTCTGGTATCTGAGTGTTATTTTATCCATGGATCCTGAAACTAACCTACTAGTAATTTGGCATCTTTGGCATATAAAATGTTGATATTTTTCTCAGAAAATAAATTAGTCAAGCACAGCCTCACTAAACTAAGCTCTTCACAATGTGGCAGACAACTACAGGCATCCTTAAGTTTAATTTTCATCTGCTGCTTTTCTGCATCTGAGCATTGAAGATGAGAGCAACTACTGTCCAGTTAACTACAATGGGATACCAAGTAGACCCAGGCAGCATAACAGCACTGGTGCTTCACTCTATAGTCGTATGATGATGGGAGCTGATAAGCATGCAGAAATCACAACAAAAGCAAAACACTGCTGCATTATCCCCTGTTGTGTTGTGTGTGGGCAACCCTTCTTCTCATTGTAAGCATTACCAGTAAGCCTGGTCTGACCCCTTATTGCTATAGCCTCTAAAGAGTGAATTTCAAAGCATGTTTCTTTCTTCTTTAATGTAAATCTCAATAGCCTCACTGGATCTCTGGCAAATGATGAAAATACACAACTGCTTAACAAATGAAACTGCTAAAACCTGTTTGCCTTCAGACTACAGCACTTTCAGAGAAGTTCAGTTAAACTTACCAGAGCAAAAGGTGGTCTAAGCTATTTTTCAGGGACTTAAAAAAATAATTCTGAAACAGTACCTACTCCTTGGGAATTAGTCTCACCCTTTTGAGAGAAGTTTTCCACTATGTACTACCACTTTATCTTCCTTAATCCCTCTAGGAAGGAAGCACAAACAACTATTCATCAGAAAGTAGATATCTGGGATCCATTTCTTTGTTGAAACTCAGACTACCCCAATTCACCACAGGATGTACTCATTCTAATAGTGATATGAATGAGCCACTACAGCTACTTTTAGTGTCTAAACAGCCTCTTCGAATAGCTATTTTTTTTTTTTTTTATCCAGCTAGTATATCGAGAACTATTATGTCCTGCTGAGCAAAAAAGCCACGTGAGATATTAACCTCATGAGATGGCTGCTTTTTACCTTAGTAACTGCAGTAGCTCATCTTGTACCTATTCTGTTTGTCATTAGTCTTTCCAAAACACATGATTAAAACAGCATAAGATGTGATTTACACAGATATCCTGCAGCTGCTAATATAAAATCATTCTCCACTTCTCAATTTCAAATTTTTGAGTTTCAAGCTTATATCAACATTTTTATATATATAGATATAGATAGATATAGATATATAGAGAGATATATATATATCTTTCTCCCCCTTAAAATTACTTAATGACCTTGCACTTTTTAGCATTAAATTTCACCCTGCTTCATTCTGTAACTCTGAGTCATCAGGGATGTTGTTCTTATTTTCCCAGATTTAATGCCATATAACTTTGGATCATCATCAAATTCGTTGATTTCACTGGAAGACTCCAAAATTGTTACTCTTAGGTCATTAATGAAAACATTAATTTCAAGATAAATTCTACATATACTTTTCCTTAGCAGAGTGCTTAATCTTTCAGACTACTGGTGTCTTCTGCACAGTTAGTGTTATTGCATTTTTACAATTCTTCTGAAATGTAAATTCAAATACAAATTTCTTCACCCTAATTTCTTCATCTAGCATATTATCAAAAACACTCAGAAAGCTGATACACAAGTTCTGTAACTCAACCCATACAAGTGCTTTGACAGAAAGTAGGTCAACCTACATAAAAACCAACATCTTATAGCAGATATCAGAAAATAAACTATTTTTTTTGCAAGATACCTGGAACTACATTAGACTATCAAATCCAATCAAAAAGTAAGTTACTTTCTGTTTTAATAACACCTCTAAACTAGTTTATCTTGGGTAGATCACAAAAAGTTTCATAACAGTTTGAAACAATGTTTTCCTCTTGTTAACCATCACAGCTTTGGGATCTTGATCTCACAATTTACACAGCCAAAGAAACAGAAGCCAAAGAAATTCTTTGTAAATTCCTGGAGTCCACTGACTCAGAATCCATTTGTAAGCACACAGCTTTTCACAGAATCATAGCATTGTTTAGGTCAGAAAAGACCTTTAAGATCATCAAGTCCAACCATTAACTTAGCACTGTCACGCCCATCACTAAGCCCTAAGCACCAGAACTACACATCTTTTAAATACCTCCAGGGATGGTGGCTCAACCACTTCCCTGGAAAGCCTGTTCTAATGCTTAATAACTCTTTCAGTAAAGACATTTTTCCTAATATCCAATCTAAACTTCCTCTAACACAACTCGAGGCAATTTCCTCTTGTCCTATCACTTGTTATTTGGGAGAAGAGACAGAGACCCATTTCATTAGAACCTCCAAGCAGTTGTAGAGAAGATTAAGGTCTCCCCTGAGTCTCCTCTTATCCAATTTGAACAACCCCAGTTCCATCAGCCATTCCTCTCAAGACATGTGCTCCAGACCCTTCACCATCTTCCTTGTCCTTCTTTGCATACACTTCAGAACTTCAATGTCTTTCTTGTAGTGAGGGGCCCAAACCTGAACACAATGTTTGAGGCCTCAACAGTACTAAGTACATGGAAATCATCACTCCCCTAATCCTGTTGGCCACACTATTTCTGATACAAGCCAGAATGCTATTGGCCTTCTTGGCTACTTGGGCACACTGATGTCTCATATTCAGCTAGCAGTCGATCAGCATCCCCAGGTCATTTTCTTCCAGGAAGCTTTCCAGCCACTCTTCCTCAAGCCTGTAGCATTGCATGGGCTTGTTGTGACCCCAGTGCAGAACCCAGCACTCAACCTTGTTGAACCTCATACATTTGGCCTTATCCCATTGATCCAGCCTGTCCAAACCCCTCTAGAGCCTCCGTACCCTCAAGCAGATCAACACTCCCACCCAACTTGTGTTATCTGCTAACTTACTGAGGGTGCACTCGACCACCTTGTCCAGATCATCAATAAAGATATTAAACACTAGTGGCCCCAATACTGAGCCCTGGAGAACACCACTTGTGACTGTCTGCCAACTGGATTTAACTCCATTCACCACAACTCTTTGGGCCCGGCCATCTTTCTGCTCTGACTATATTCACTGTCTTTGTCAGACAGATAACCAACCCAACAAAGCTTTTGTAGGGGAACACCACAAATATTATACATTTAGTTATGGATTTAAATGTACATAACCACATTAATCTATGAAGAGAACACACAAACAAGGTCTTTCACTGTATGTAAAGACAATTTGTACAGTTACACACACTGCAAGCCTTCATTTGAGTGTGAGAACAGGACCAGCAGCTGAGATAGTTCACTACAAATGTTTTTTTCCAATAAGAAAGCAAGCTTGCTTTGAGTACAAGTGCAGCGAACACAGGGTGGAGTGTCTTTGTGTTAGAATGAGGGGAAAGGCTAACAGGTCAATGCCCTTAACAGCATGCTTTAACTTTTGGTCAGCCATGAAGTAGTCAACCAGTTGGACTAGATGATCATTCTAAGTCTTTTCCAACTGGAACTGTTCTATTCTAATTTCATTTTTGCCACACTCCTGAAAAGAAGTTATCACTTCTATGTGCGAATTATTCATTACAGTGACAGCTCAGCATAGTCCAGGTCTTCAACTGTGCTCTGCAGTGTGTGCTTGAGATACAACCACTGGACAATGGAGTGGCTGGTTGAAAGAACAGGAAGAATGGGATGATTATTTATGACGTTATATAAACACCTGGCAAAACTGAGCATGCATAGCTCATGTTTTCTTGCCACATCTCCCATAGCTCACAGAAAACACAGTTGCTTGGGGATGATTAAATTGTAGTTCTCAAAAGCAAGGAAGAAGTGGATTTATGATTTTCAGACTACTTCTCCATTTCTCTCTTTTAACATCTTCTTTCCTGGCAAGAAACATTTGTGCCTTATATTCTACACCTTCTGGGCTCTTCCGATGAACATCAAGTGTTGAAGTAAAAACTAGGCCAGGACTTCCAGAGCACAGGATATTTTACCAAACTCCAACCATAACAACACATTCAGAAGAAGCCTATTGCTACTGAAGGCAAGTAAGTAAAGGGGAAGAAAAACAGTCACAGAAAAAAGCAATTGGTGGTATTTAATAAATTTCATATTTTTCCCCAGCCAGCTTCACATGAAAATTTTTATAGGAACTTTTTTATAATAATTCCTCCTAGGAAATGAAAATTATTCTAGGTTTTATCATACTTGTACAGGAAATAAAGTCTACGTGGCTAAAAAGGGAGAAAGAAAATTTCTAGTCTCATAAATATAATTTATGATTTTTACTAAACTTCTGAAGATTTTTCTCTATTCAAGGTGATTTCCAAAGGGGATAATGTTGATATTACAAAATATAAAAAACAATAATTCCAATATTGCTATAAAAATTGCAATACAAAGGTTAATGTTTTGTTAAATAATGTTAGGAACAGAAATTGTTTTGCAATTGTATGCAATTGAAATATTATTTCAAATGCACCTGAAAATAGGAGAAAATTATCGAGTCTGAACTTCTACGTGGGACAAATTTTTAAGTTACAGTAACATGAAAATCAGAAAATAGATAAGAGAAACACAGTGGCATTGTCAAAGTTTTTGAAGAGTGTACAGATGGTTGTTTAGTGCTAATTTGACATTATATACAAATAGATAATGTAGTTGAACATAAATTATGCAGTTGAAAGCCTTTAGTAACAGCTTCCATGCTTTAGTCTCATATTCATTAAAATAATTTCATCACTGCTTTAACTGAAATTATTAATGATAAAAAAGTGGTTGCAATACTTTCAGTTATCTTTCTTAAGTTGCTCTCTGAGCTCAAACACAAGAACTTGTTGGGTATTTAATTGTTTTGAAGTTATAAAAATGTTAGAAAATAGGTGATATACAACATCTGACTGTAAAAATAATTTAAAATGATTGACCCAGTATTAAATACCTTTTCCTAAAACAATTTATAAAATATTCAATAAATTGAATAAAACATTACTCTAAAAATAGGAATATGCTTTTATAAAGTAGCCTCAATTTCACTTGACTTCTCTAAACAAAATGGTTTTTGCTCCCCCAGCCCACCTGATTCTTATTTCTCTAAAAATCAGTCTTTGACTTCAGACTTTGTGCATTTTATAGATATAGATATAGATATATATCTATCTATATACACACACACACTATTGAAGGCAGTAACCACTTACAAACAACTAGTTCAGAAACCTACGATAATTTTTCCTACAGCAGATCAATATGAATACAAAAAATACAAAATAAAATCAAAACACTGACAAGAACTTATGGGTATCACAAGGCATCACCATAAATCACAGTTACAAAGGAGAGGATTGACACAAAGGCACATTTGTGTTCTATGTAGTAATTCACGTACTTCACCTACTGACCATTATAAACCTTATCAAAGGAACTCAAAACCTTATTGTATAAAGACTTTTCTCTAATGGTCTCAGCAGTGTCCTACCAGATCCCTTTGTGGCTATTTAATTATTGCACTTCTTAAACTTAGATAGCAATTATATTTTAATTAGTAAAGTAAGCTTAAACTAGTAAATTGTCAAGTGCATCCCTAAAGCAACAAGTCTGGTTGTCCTCAACTCCCTTTCAGGTAGCTGTAGAGGGCGATGAGGTCTCCCCTCAGCCTCCTCTTCTCCAGACTAAACACCCCCAGTTCCCTCAGCCGCTCCCCGTACGACCTGTGCTCCAGACCCTGCACCAGCTCCGTTGCCCTTCTCTGGACACGCTCGAGTCATTCAATGTCCTTTTTGGAGTGAGGGGCCCAAAACTGAACACAGGAATCGAGGGGCGGCCTCACCAGTGCCGAGTCCAGGGGTCAGATCCCTTCCCTGTCCCTGCTGGCCACGCTATTGCTGACACAAGCCAGGATGCCATTGGCCTTCTTGGCCCCCTGGGCACACTGCTGGCTCCTGTTCAGCCGGCTGTCAATCAACACCCCCAGGTCCCTCTCTGACTGGCAGCTCTCCAGCCACTCCTCCCCAAGCCTGTAGCGCTGCTGGGGGTTGTTGTGGCCCAAGGGCAGCCCCCGGCATTTGGCCTTATGGAAACTCCTCCAGTTGGGCTCAGCCCATGGCTCCAGCCTGTCCAGGTCTCTCTGCAGAGCCTCCCTGCCCTCGAGCAGATCAACACTCCCACCCAACTGGGTGTCATCTGCAAACTGACTGAGGGTGCACTCGATCCCCTCATCTAGGTCATCTCCAGCATCCAACCCTTAGTTTTACATGGTATTGCTCAATGGGGCACACTTACTTCCATGTCTGTCTTTGCTTTCCCTCATGGCAACACTCTGCTCAGTCCCATTTCTGTAACACTGATGTTAGAACTTTTATTGTCCTCTTTAGCCCTACAACACACCTAGGGAGAACAAGCCCTGCCAGCCTTGCTGGAGCAAGGCCAGAAGTATTGCCCTATCATTTACTTCTCCTCCCTTTTCTCAAGCCCTTTGGTGTTTCCTGGATCATAGCAGCCATATTAAATCCTGCTCATAACTGCTTGTTTCAAGCACAGACTCCAGCAGTCTCCTTTAAATCCTCACATAGAAACAGGCAAATATCAAGCATCTTATAGTCAAAAAAAAAATAGTACACTGCTCTTCATAAATTCTTACAGATGCAAAACAAAGCCATTACATTCTAATTAGCTTTCTCTGAATAAGATAGACCATACTATTTAATTCTAACATACATTCAGGTTCATGCAGTTCTGTTTGAATATCAACCTTTTATGAAAATTGCCAACTCTCTGAGAAATTTTTGAAGCATACTAAATGAAGACAACTAAGTTCAATTTACAAACACTAAAAGATATAACAAATCAAAGTGGGTTAGTCATCATTAACCCCTTTCATACAAAGGGGTATAAATAAACCATTTGTAACTTATCTCGCATTTAAATTTATTGACCTTCAGGATATAACAGTACTTTTGGTTAAGAAATCCAACATTTAAACTTCCCCTTGTAAGAGAACTACAGTGGAACAGAAAAGAAAAATCACTGCAATTAGCGTGGAAGTAAATCACTAAAAAAAAAAATATCTGCTATACTAGTCATTGAGAATCTGTGTTGAAAGATTCTGCTCTTTGACCACAAATTCAATGTGTCTGTTGTCTTTAAAGAATCACTTCTTAATTCAAGTCATAGCTTGGTCCTGCTGTGTGTACTGGTTCAGGTGTTCACAGGAATATTCTATTTCCATTAATTTCTCCATAAGAAGTTGACTGGATATGTAAATACCTCCACATACCCATCATTTACACAGGATGTAAATACAGTAACAGGCCATATAGAGCTGCTCGTTTTCCAAGTTTTCAACCTCTTCCCCTGAAACTGATAACTTGCAAATTGCCCCAGTCTTCTCATCTTTGCAAACAAAAATTATGTTAACGATCTGTCCCCATTCACATCACTTTGGAAAGAAGAGTAAACCCTGCACAAAGGAGAATAAGTTGAAATATTATGGCTACAAAGCATGTTGTCAACCACATTTAACTGAACATCAGTTGTCTTCTGTATTTAATTACTTCTTAATACACACCTTTCAAACAGTCTAATCAAGTAATTTGTTGCTCTTTATTGGCAAGATGGATGAAGGGGATTTATATTCTGTATTAATATTTGTAATTCTCGTGAGCCCCGACCTATGATTCCACATTATTGAGGGGAGCAAATAGAAAATACAGATCAATTCGAGATGCAGCTGAGGCCACTACAAATGTAGTACACTTCAGAAGCCCAGCTCCATTTAAAGTCTGTTTATGAATTTTGCCTCTAAAGCAGACGTTATAATAGGAACCATGGCAACTGTTCAGCTATGGCAAAAGAGGCAAGAGCATGAACTATAAATATTCAAATTGCATGCAGCATATAATTTTACTTTTAAATATATGAAGAATAGAGAACTATTAAACTTCATACAATGTATGTTTTCCTGTCATTACCACTAATACCAAAGCCTCAAAGTTTCCAAATGCTTTTGAGGCAGACACAAGAGACAGTGTGCCAATGAACCAAAGTAGCAGTGAATTTATGAAAGCCTTTACCATGAGACATACTAAAGATGTTTTATAAATTAGGTTCTTATCCTATGAACACCATACATAACACGGCCTAGTACACCCCAATCAATAATTAGCTAAGAAGCCATAGTTTCTCTCCAACAGTGGAAGGCAGCAGTTTAGCCCAAAGATGCCCTTCTCCATCCAGGTCACTTGCTATAGAGACTGAAATCTTCCTCTGAATTTGAACTAACTCTATTTTCCTGGCATCTTCCAGTTTCTTGATAGTCTAGAAATAACTTCCTTAAAACTAGTTGTTTTGACTGCATTATTTAGAAATCACATCTCAAAACACCTGACTGTGGCTCTACAACAGCTTAAATGTACCTAAAGCATTCCACTTGCATATTGCTCCTCCTCCTTCACACTAACACTACGGCTTTGGCATAAGACTGATGAAAAAAACACTTGTACGTTTTTCTAGGTTTAGTTTTCAACCAGACTGATGCCCTGGACTAGGTCACCAAGAACTTGTACAGCTTGACTGCAATAGTGATCTCTGAAAATGGGGATTAACCTCACTGAATGAGATATGATATTATCTGAATCTAGATTGAAGTTATCAAATTGTAATTTTTTTTTGCTTGTTTTTTAAACAATTTCAATTGTGTTAAGAAATAAAAATTAAGGAAAAATTACATGAGTTTGTGCAGGTCAGGAAAGTATCCCATATCCTAATATTTGCAGCTGCTACCACAACAAAAACAAAGTGTGTCTTGTTTTCCTACTACAGGATGAGATGGCAGATCAGCTATTTTTACAGATGACAATTCATCTTCCAAAGTTATATAGGATCACTAGTTTAGCTTTAGAAAAACATTTAGATGCCTAAATTAGGATTACAAATTTATTTGAAGCAAAATGAGGCACTATTTTTCCCTGTTTAATCCCACACAATTTTCTCAAAGGACACAGAATAGAAAACTGATACCTCTACTTCACACTTGGTGTCAAGGATTTTCAGTTCAGTAGGTAGCATGATGTTCAGCTGAAACAATAAGAAACTTCTTAAAACATAGAGAACTATTTTTAATGGATTATTTTCCTGTGTTGCTAGTAACTGGCTATTTAAAGGAATTCTATCTTGAAACATTTGGGTTTTAAATCTTTCAGGACTTAAAAATATATTTTTTTACATTGTTTCAAGGGAGTAATGACCAAAGTGTAACAGTGATCTTTCCCTGGTTTTAGAATCAAAACATTATCATTAACATTTCTCATTTTTATTATTTATCTCCAAGATGTGCTGACTCAGTAAATAATTTGATACCATTCCACTTAGAACACTTAGGAAACTTGGGGAAATAATTCTTCAACATAATGAAGAATTGCAAGCAATTCTCATTATTATTTACTGTCAGGCATGCAACATTTCTTCACTAGATATACACCTGCAGCAGGAATGGCTTACTCTAAATAACCTGTTTTAAAGTACAAACACTCTGACCTAAGAAGCTTTCTGCTTAAGTATATGTACACAGAGATTCTAACAGACAAATGAAACATCATGGTATATAAACTGATTTAACATTTAACTCCTGTCCAGTAATTAGACATATGCATTAGTGCTTTATACAAACACCTGTGAGAAGTCAGTAAAAGCACTGTCAAAACACATACCTCTGAGTATGGAAGGTTTATTTAACAGAGGTAAGAGTATTTTCACAATCCCAAATTCAGCACAGAATCAGTTCTACACTCTTAAAACATCATATGAAGTTAGACCTGTACACAAATATGTACCAAAATTTAATCCATCACTTAATTTTTCACCTAAGAAGTCTCAGATAATTCAATACTCAATTTTTGCTCATTGCTAAAGTTCAGTTATAAATGACTAATAACATTGAAGCAGATAACCACAATCAATTTACCTCTTCAATCTGCTTATGACCTTTACTTTAATATTCAGTACATTTAATACAAAATATCCTGGATCATGTTGGTTTTAAGTACTCTTACCTATTTCTAATTTTTCCCTTAACATTCCTACTCCATTTTATGTATTTCCTTATGTGAATTATCAATCTCAGCTTTCACTCACATTATCATAATAACGTACAACATAATTCTGGAACATTATTACAAGGATATTCACCTGCTATAATATAATCACTAACAATCCCCATTATACATCAGCCATAGTATGTTCCTAGACAGGAGTCACACAGTAAATCAATACATGATACACTTCTAAATTACTAGTCTATGGCACAGGAACTGGCTGGTAGTTTGGCACAGTATCAGCTATGTTCTACCTGCAAACGCAAATCAAACTTCTGTTCAAGAAAGCTAGTTAGTTCCTGAATCCACATAAATTACTATTCTATTGCTACAGAAGTGATGAAAGAAATTATCTTTATTATAAGGACATCATTGTAATTGATGAAGCACTTAATTCTTGAAGACCTAGTGTTCCCTCTAATTACAGTCAGAACAATTAGGAACTTTCTACAAACAGGGGTTATTCTTCTATTCATTTGCTAAAATGGCCAGACAGTAGACAACCCTGGTTGAGGAGGGCATTTGGTTACTTCAGTAGTGCTGTACTCAAAACCTTTCAGAAAACTGGAAGCTGTTCTTTGCTTAATAATTATACTGCTTGCACAATGAAGCTGGTTTCTGTCTTGCTGGTACAGACTACAGATAATAGCAAAACACATTTATACCCATCTGCTAAATGTAACTTTATAAAATCATTGATCTGTGTTCACAGAAGAAGTGGTTTGGAGAGCTTGATTTTGATTCATGGCACCTTTCAATTTCATTTATTTTTCCTAACAGTTCACTCTAATGCAGCCCAATATGCAAACTCCCTCCTGGCTTCATCTTTGATAACAGTGCTCTGAATGAGAAAGCAGAATCAGATATTGAGCAGACAGTAAACAAAACTCACAGCTTAGTTCAGTACTGTAACATACTGAAGTAGCCAGACAAAAAAGTTAATTAGAAAAGACATTAAGCAAAAAAACCCCATTTTTTTCCAATACAACATTTACTTTCACGGTACATACTCATCATCAAGGCAAACATAGCCAGTAAGATCAAGGCATAAGAACACACTTTAGATGCAAATCTGAATGTGTTTATTCTAAAACTTACTTCCTCGTATTCAAGTAACTAAACGCTTGTTTCCTATCGAGTTTATTGAATTCTCTTGCCTATATATGGTTCATCTTGCTGTTACATACTCCAGTGAGACTCCAAGCCTTATAGAAGGTAAACTGGGCAGTGGATGGAACGATTGGGCAATGCTGATGGACAAGGGTTCTGTTTCTACTTAGTTTAGCAGAACGTTGCTTTCTGAATCTTGCAATTGGTCTTTACGCATTTACGCATCCCTTTAATTTACTAAAGGCATCATTCTGGAGAGTATTTTTCTCCAGAGTAGTATAAGGTGCTTTCCCCCCCTCCCCTCCCAGTAACTTTAAGAGATGGTGAGATTAAAAAAAAAAAAAAAAAAAAAGAAAAAAGAAGAGAGGCAATTGCATTCAGAGTATTTGTATCCATATTTCTATGCACAACTCTCTATACATATACACATGCACACAAACACATATGTATGTGTGCATATATATGCAGCGGTATTAATAAGGAGAAGGGCTGAGGTTTTTCCACTTACACTTGCTCAGTCAGTGTAATGTAAACTAAGTATCATGTCAAGAAATTTGAAACGAATATCCAAATGTTAATCACCTGTACTTCACTGTATTGCACTTTCACAAAAATAATCAATAATTAACAGCAATCTTGACATGCAAGTTTGCATTGTTATGGGATGTTTCAGTTAAAAAAAATAATTACAAGCAATACAAATTACACTACCACATGAATAATCTTGTATACTCTTCCTTGCTTCTCAAGACAGAGATTAGCTGTTACAGGTAATCATGTAAGTTTGTTTTCTTTATAAAAATTTGGAGAAACTACTGTGTATGTAAAGCACATATATTACCTTCAAAAGGAAGGTAATGGGCAAGGATGACATCTTATTCCGATCCCACTAATCATGCAAGGACACAGTAAAATTTATAAACATAATCGAAGGACAGGGTAAACACAAAATACGATAGAACACATTATCATTATAACAACAGCTATCTTCTACAACTTCATTTGATATCTACCTTGTCATCATAAATGAGAAGTATTTGATAGAACCAACCTTCCTAGATGTCAGTAAAACAAGAAAATAGCAGGCGACGAGTAAAGAAAATGACACACTGCACTATAGGGAAGAGGTATGAAGCTAGAGGAAGGGTAACTGGGGAATTACCCAAAGGATACTCTTCTGTCCAAATGTACTTAATACTGCACTTATAATTTTTTATAAGGGTCTGTTAAAAAAAAAAAAAAAAAAAAAAAAAAAAAAGGGTTGGATACTGTCAGTACCAGAAAAGCTTAAAATATGAAGAGTGAGAACTATACTCCCTTAAGGAAACAGTTAAGATTTGGTAGTATGGTTAAGGTTATGAATGACAAGACTAGAAACATTAAGATCTCTGTGGCTGGAAGAGAAGGAATGTTGCAGAGTCTTGCTCTGAACTATCAATGTAGCACAACCACAGCACAAACAAATGTCACAAGGAGGTTTCAACTGGAGCACAAGATTCAAAACTGTGCTTAATTCTAGTCACTTTTGTTCAAGGAGAACTGAATTAAGAACATTATAAGGAAATAATCTGTTTTGTACGGTAAGAAGAGGGGAGAGAAAAAGAATAGGATTGCTGTCAAACACAGTTCAGGTTGAGGGAACATACAGGAGGCAAGGGCTAGTCAAGCTGAAGGCAGCATTTTCATCAGCACAAGTGTTTAAAAAAAAGCAGAATTAAGCAGCCAACCCTATTTCTAAATAAACCTATCAAAACTGTTTAACACAAGTAGCAGAAATAGAAGACAATACACTGACGAGGAAGTTTCCTTCTGTTCAGTGTTCCTACCTATTCAGACATGAACATTTCCAGAACCATCAGCTTCCTTGCAGAGTTTATAATCCCTAACAGGGAACCCATCTGCCTCTAGTGCAGAGAAATAGCTCAGCAATTTCACTAGCTGTCTGTGAGTGGGGCAGCGCAGTGCACGCGACTGAGGACTTCAAGGGATCTAAGCTTTTATTTTTGAAAACAAAAATTGTTTTCAGAGTTGTTCAGTTTCACCAAGGTTTTCTTCATGTAAGCAAGAACTGATTTCAAATGAACAAAAACATATATTTCTACTTCCATCAACTTCTTTGACTGAAATACAATCACAGTGTAACATTAAAAAGTTAATCTTTAACTCAAAGAACCAACATCTGTTAATAGACAGAAGTTTAATTCTTCATCACAAAACTTGATAGCTATGTTTTAATGAACTAGTATATATGGACATTGAATAGATGCACCAGGAGGCAACAATGAATACACCAATTTTTAAAGAGAACAAAACATTATACGGTATAGTTGGAAACTATTTGCCAAGGGTTTATAAATCAAGTGTAATTTATTAGTCTTTATTCTGAGCTTAAAAGAAGAAAAAGAGAGAGAAAAGTTAAATACATATTCATGGGGGCTAAAGTTGAGAAAATTAAATGGAAACTCCAAGCTTCACTCCTGGATTCTTCAAGAATTTCCTAATCATCAATATTTAAGTTTAATTAACAAAATATCACCAGCTTGCTTTGAATATTGCTTCAATCTTTACTTTCCATATATCATAGTACTTTAAAACATCTGATATTATACTACTATCAATGCTTCTTATGCAAATATATTCCCAACAGCAAGGTATTTCACCTCCACACTCCAAGAAAAACACAAACTTACAGTAAGGTCCAAGAAATTAAACAAAAAACCCACCTGACCAAGAAAACTAGGGTGTTCTTCAGAAACTATAAAGGCTTTTAGAGCAATGCAACATCATTAAAATTTCTAAATTGATTTTTTTCTTATATTAAAAGAAACACCCTACTTCAGCATATTAAAAGCACACAGTCACACCATTAAAGTTGGAAAGATGAAATTAAGATTTACTACTAGTAACTAGAAAGAATAAAGCTCCTTGTTCTACAAAGAATAGTTTTAAATTTTTCTTTTGCTCAGAGACATACTACTGTTTTTTATTGTTTCATATCAATTCAAAGTTGGGGATTTTTAAAGTTTTATTTTATTCTTGATGTGGGTTCCACACTGGTAATTACAGGACTGCATGCCTGAAGCCATTTTCAAATGTTAAATAAGAACTTAAAAGAAACAATAAAGTAGCTGCTGTACAACCTGTGATTTAAAGGGTCAACAACCTTTTTTTAATAACGACTGAAGTTGAAAGGACAGCAAACATTTACACCATTTCTTTCTCCAATAAAATCTATACTTTTATTCTTTTTGAGGAAAAAAGGTATTTTATTTGTGTGAGTTATTACCAATCAGAACTGCACTGAAGTGACATTCAAGTCAACACCTCTTAGGAAATTTTAGATGTTATTTTTGAAAATGAAAGCTTAACTGACAAGAAAATAAAATAGGAACAGACTACAGGCTGAAAGTACTATGAAAGACTAAGACACTTTCAACTGTATCAAACCATGTACTGTCATTTTTCATATAGGACAGAAGAAAATTAGCGCTAACCACCTCTCACAGGGTGATGAAAGAATCAGTAGTAGCACTGAAGTTGTCCCAGAAAGCGCCTGTTCTCTTTGTACTTCGGCAGTACCTCTTAAATCTTGACAAGCATCGGAGGACTGTGGGAGTTAGCATCAAGTGGCTCACAGACAGGCATTTTTACCTACTTTCCACGGAGCGAAGTGCTCAGACATATCTCAGACACAGGGTAGCACAACTTAAAGGGATGTGGATAGCAGCTGAGAAAGCAGGCAAGAAAGCAAGGCACTGTAGGACAGGATCAGAAAAGGGTGTTGGGCTTGTTAAGGAAAAAGAAAAACTTGACAGAGCTCAAAGTGTGGTTATCTAGGTAAACATATAAAGCATAACTCTACTCCACCACAGCAATCACAGTGCAGTTAAGCTTGGAAAGGATCTTTGAAGACTGCCTAGTTCAGCCTACTCCCATCAGGATAAACTAGAGCAAGCTGCACAGTACCATGTCCAGACAGCTTCTGAATATCTCCAAGGATGGAGACTTCACAGGCTCTCTGCATAGCCTGTTCCAAGGTCTGACCAACCTCACAGTAAAATGTTTCTTATATTTAAACAGAATTTCCCGTGTTTTGGTTTGTGCCCATTGCCTGTCAGTGGGCACCACTGCAGAGCCACTGCCTGGCTCTGTCTTCTTTACTCCCTGACCAGTGATCGGACACATGAAACTGGAGTAAAGTTGTGTCAGGGGTGTGATGGTCTGATGAAACCAGAGTTAATGTCTCAGACATCCAGTAGAGGACTTTGGTAAAGGAAACGGTTTCTATGGACATGAGGGCTGTGCAGGTAATGGCAGGGAACTCACTGTCCACTTATCCTTATCCATCAGTTTGGGTAGGACAATGTGGTGTGAGACAGCGCGTAAAGACTTCCTAAAGCCAAGATAAACAACACTGACTCCTAACCCTTCATCCCCTGAGATAGTTATGTCTATGAGGTTGGTAATGCCAGACCAACCCAACGACAGACCCTTCATAAATGAATGCTGTAATCCCAATCACCTTCCTGTCCATCGTATATTTGGCAATGGTTCCACAATTCATCACTCCATCACCTTCCCAGGAAAGCATATGAATTTGACTGTCCTGTAGTTCCCCAGATTCGCCTACTTGTCCTTCCTGGAGATAAGGGTGACATTTGCTCTCTTCCAGTTCACAAGAACTTCCTCTACTAGCCCTGACCTTTCAAAGAAAAAGAGTGGCTCCATAAATGACACTAGCCAGCTCCCTCATGGGAACTAATGGGTACACCCCTTCAGGTCCAGTGTAGTCGTATACATCCAGTTTGATTAAATTTTCCCCTGACCTATCCTCCTCAACCAAGGAAAAGTTATCCTTGCTCCAGACTTTCCCTCTTGTCTCAAGAACCTGGGATTCCTGAAGTCTGGACTTACCAGGGAAGACCAATGTGAAGATGGCATTGAGTACCTTAGCTCTTACCAGTCCTGCATCACCAGGTTCCCCATCCCATTCAGCAATGGGCCAGTATTCTCCCTAGTTTTCCTTTTGCTGCTGCTGAAGACATTTTTTACAAGGAGGGTGGTGAAACACTGGAACAAGTTGCCCAGAGAGGTGGTAGATGCCTCATCCCTGGAAACATTGAAGAGCAGGTTGGATGGAGCTCTGAGCAACCTGATCTAGTTGAATAAGTTCCTGCTCATTCAGGGAGGTTGGACTAGATGACCTTTAAAGGTCCCTTGCAACTTAAATTATTCTATGATTCTACGTATCTGTAGAAGTCTGTCCTGTTGCTCTTCACAACCCTTGTTGAATTCAACTCTAAATGGGCTTTGGCTTTCCTAACCCTGTCTCTACTTACTCAGTGTTTCTATACTTCCCTAAGGACACCTGTCCATACTCCCACCTTTTGTACACTTCCTTTTTATGTTTCAGTTTAGTGAGAAGCTCCTCTGCTAGTGGCCTCCTGTCATCTGCTTGATTTTCTGCTTTGATTTGTTTGTCAGGATAGACCATTCTTGAGCTTAGAGAAGGTGAACCCTGAAAAGCAACAGCTCTCCTGGACCCCTCTTCTCTCTGGAAACTTCATTCCATGGGATGAATCATCCCATCTTGATCCCTGACCCCACCAGCAGGTCCCTAAGCAGGCCAAAGGATCTGGTCGTCAAGAAAACAGACCAGATCCTTCTTTATTACCTTACACTTCTCACCTTTGGGTCACCATCTGTAATTCTACATGAGGTAAGATGAAAAACACATAATTGCTCTGCCAGCTTTTCTTAAGTAGCATGAAGAAAAAGTCTTCCTACCTTCCCAGAAAGACTTTATTCTCCCTCCCTTACCAGTCACTAATCTTAATTAAACCAGTAACAACTTCAGTATCTTTCAGATCTCTTCCAGATTTCGACACAGATTTCCAGAACCCCTTGGGCAGAACAGGAAGAAGTGACAGAAAGTGGAATATCAAGTGGAAAGATACAGAATGGTAGATAATTTTTCTTGTAAAAAATTGTGGCAAAATGTTGTCCAGAGAAGTCAAAGAACAATCAAAAGCATTAAGACAATTTTGCAAAATGCTGAATTTTCATGTAGCATCAAAGTCTTACCCTGTTCATATAAAGGAACCTATAGACTTGCTCCACATTCTATGACTTGAAATTCTGTACCACAGTAACTCAAATGCTTCAAATCTAACTCCCATTTTTTTTCTGGAAAAATCAAAACTCATTCACTGAAAAATATTATTAACAAATGTTTATGTACAAATTAAAGCCTTATCACTTAAAAAAACACCAAAAACCACTCTGAAATAAAAGGACATCTTGTACAACTTGAACATAAAAAAATCTGAATATTTTTATCTGCATAGAATACAATACTACAAGACGCCTAGTGTAAAACTCTGCTAACTTGAAAGGTAAATAAAATTCAGATTATTCTTTTAACAATATAAAAGATTGGAGTAAATTTCTAAGTACTTTGGTCAGACTGATTATCAAAAATAGATGTTTTAATATTACATGTGTTATTTATATAACAGGTACTTAACAGACTAACTTCACTACATGACAAGAAGGATAAAATTTTCCTCCTCTACTCAGCCCTAAGTAGATACACTTGTAGGCATGCATGCATATATACACACACACACACATTTTAAATATTCACAGCACGTTTGTTTATGATATATGAATAATCAAGTGACAGGGATGTTGGCAGAGAGATGTGTAAATGAAATAGCTGCTCCAAGATATGGAAGGAGATAGTATGCAGAGTTATAAATACACTGAAATTGCTATGCTTCAATTGGCAACTGCTGTCTACTGAGCCTACCTCACTTCTCTCTACAAGAAAAAAAGCTCTTTGAGCTAATAAACCTAGATGCAAACCAACCATTAAAACTTTCCCTTGCTAAAATAGAGAGGAAAGGGGATATACACCAAAATTGTGACTTCATATAAACTCAACTTAATTTCCCATAAGGTATTAAAACCCCTAAACAGACCAAAAGACCCCAAAGAATAGAATAAAATAAAACATAATGTCTAAATAAAAGTACAATATATAATAGGTTGTAACTGTAATAGGAAAGAGAAATATTTTGCCTGGCAATTTCAAAACACATTCATTTAGGTAAATTTAATGTAATTAGTTAGACAACCCAAATGTTTTCTTATATGGCTTTCATTGATATCTTCCTTGAATGTATCAACTTTCTTAAAAAGTGTTTTCAAGTATACTCCACTCCCAAATATTTTAACTAAACTTTAGATACATACTGCGTCAAAATCTTTAACACCTAAGTTGTCATTGAAATAAACTGTTAATCTATAGTGTAATAATTTCATGGCATTACAATGAAAAGTATATTTGTGTTTACACTGATTTTCTCTGCCAAAAATATGAAAGTAACAAATATGAAACTATCATACACGAATGATTGCCTTGTGAGAAGTACCTGGACCAGCTCTAAACAGAAATTAATAAAACTAGTTTTGCCAAGAAATATATTAGGTTCTATACTTACTCCTTCATGAAGTCACAGCTATTGAGGTGGGAATGAACTGATGCACCATCTCCTTCAATTTTGGTGTTTTTTCTGAAATTAATGCATGTGAAAACAGTCTCCACTACATAATCTGAAGTGGTGTATTACTCAAATACAGAAGCAGTACTTCTAAATACCAAACTTCGCATCATCCTCTGTCCCTTGTTTGCTGGGCATCTATACCATAAGGCACACAACAAACTACACCAGTCTTATTCTGGAATCTCTCTTCAACTTATAATAATAAAATTCAATGCATTCATACCATAAGTCTCATGTTTAGTTTCAGTCTCTGTATCTCAGGGAAGACACATCAGAGTAGAAGTGCACAGACAGGGGAGTGGAGCAGCTGCCCTTCAATGAAACTCAGAACTGTCAAAGGTAAAAGTCTGGGGAGAATATGAGCAAGATGAATACAAAAGTGCTTTTCACCATGCCCTGTGCAATACCAGAACTTAGCATCGACTAGATCAGTTTTAAACCAAACAAAAATACCTAATTTAGAGAGCAGGTAGTGAACTTTGGGAATCTGTCATCTCAAGGGTTCTCCAGGGAGACAGCATTATCAGGTTGAAAACAGAAGTTAGTTAAATTAAACAGTTTCCAAAGTTAGAATATGGAACAGCATCTTGTATTTCCACTGCCAGAAACAGACTAGTGGGCAGACTGACTTCAGTAAGAAGTTTCTGTTTCTATTCTTCTATTTTCTTATCTTACATTTGAAATATACATATAGGTACTGCAAATCTTGAGCACACAAAATCAGTTTTCCACCCTTGACTTGTAGCCTTCTTTGTAGGGAGTCTGCTAGAAAGGCCATACAGGATTCATGTTATTACAATATTTAAGAAGTGAGCTGTATGAAGTACTTCATCCTACTGTGCAGCCCACAGTAAAGAAACTGGGAGCTTATCTGCATCAATTTTTCCTGAGCCTAAAAACACCACCACAGTACAGTAGAGATGCTCTGAATGACTGCCAAACAAATTATTATCTAAATTGCTTTTAGATGCAACTAACCACAATTGTCAGTGTTCTTACATCAACTTCTAGGAATCCTCCTCCTTCTCCTCAAATGATTTTCACAGGGGTCATTCAACCAACTGTGTGACAACTCTGTCCACCAGAGGTTAGAGTCTGTAGGAAACAGATCTGTTTGTGTACACGTTTATATTATCTATTATTCCTGTTACCTCACACAGAAATCTATGTATCAAATTTTGATCCTCAATCTGTTTTCCAGGCTGCTTTATTGGATTACTTTTCAGTGTCAGGAAAGTGTTCCCTCTAGGGTTTTATCTTAGGATATTATAGCAAAATAAGATAGCAAGAGTCTGATTCTTGTCCAAACCTCTGCAAAGATGAAGGCTTAAGAAAGCTCATGTAGTCACTACATTCTTAATTCCTTAAAAAAAATTAAATATCTATGTTTATTACATCCAAAAGCCTCCTGACAGTGGGAGATAGCAAAATTGGCAGTTTCTTAGCTGTTGGCTGAACAGAAGTAAATGTTGATGGGATCAGCACAACACAGATAAAGTAAAAAAGTAAAATATTTGAAAGAAATTATGAAAATTATTTCCTGTGCTCCAAAGTATTCAGTATGGAAAATGGATTCATTAAAGACATTTCATATTGATTATTATTCTGGAAAAACGAAGTGCAACTCTATGAGAGCTGACTAAACTAAAAGGCAAACCAAAGAGTCCTTTGCAGGGGCAGGGGGAGAGAAAAAACACAAACAAAACAAACAAAAAACCCAACCAATAACATAAGAGAAATAGAAGTATTCAAAAGCGTCCTCAGCAGTGAAGAACATAATTTTCCAAGCCATTATTAGCATGCTAGATAAAATATGTGAGGTACAGTTTTCTGCAATAGTCCTTTCATGAAAGAAGTCTCTGCAGATTGAAGATGACTTTATACAGGAAAAGTTCCTGAACTTTACATGATAACATCAGAAAAAGAACAGAATCAATAAAGGAGATGTTTATTAAAGACATTTATGCTAATGTATATTAGTAGTGTTGTGTGACAGAGCCAATGAATAAGAATTCACTACCTATTCATAGTCCATCTCGTCTCTAAAATTTACTTTTACAATTCCAACTTGTGCTTAGGGAATTACAGTGTAACACCAAACTCAGGTAGAGGTAATATGTTTACACAGATTTTTGTTCCTATTTCTAGTCCATTTCACAAAGTCTTCACAGTAACCAGATTGTGGCAATTATGTCATAAGAAAGATTGATTATTCCTTCTTTTTCTCAGAAATTCAGATTTCTGAGAATATTCAGAGCAAAGATTACTGTTGTTCCTCAGCAAATGTTTCAGCCCTGGATGATACTGTTCACATCCCCACTTGTTCCACTGAAACAATAAAGATGTTACACAATCGTTTTATTCTCTCCAAAGTTTGCATTGCCAAGTTGCATACTATGTACCCCACCTATTATATATTACTCTCCTAAAATTGTATTTATGCTGTCATTAACTCAGAATCATATACTAAATCCACTATAATTTTCTGATTGCTGTAAAGCACGCTATGTGCAACATGTATAATAAATGTAGCTATAAAATACGGTACAAGGGGTTTTACTTACACTAGCATTCAATCTGTATTACTAAGAAGCGGTATCATATTCCCCACTGAGCTAACAGCTATGATAAAGGCCAGTAGGAATGAAGAAGAGATTAAACCTAAAGATGAAGCAAAGAAGTAAGCAAAAAACTCTGCTAAACTCCACTCAGTTCTCAATGCAAGACTGTACAAGATTTCTGCAGATAGCCATCCTGGTTCAATACTGTAATTTCATAAAGAATACACAGGAGACCATACCAGAGTACCCATAAGGAAGATCCCTGTACCACACCCCACTATATCTGACTTCATAAACAATGCTAATTATACTACGTAGAAATTGCCTGCAAGGATTTCCATCTCTCTTGCAAGTGAGCTATTCTCAAGCAAACCATTGCCACATGACCTATCTTCACTTGAAACTTAGGTGATTGCACCTCTTTTCTGATTACGTATGCCCTTACCATACATAATCAACCAAAAGTATTTAGAAGTGAGTAAAAATTACAAAGAAGTTATAAAAATCTTACACATCATTCATGGTATCAATCATCCTATAGTCACTAACTTCCAACAATATGCCACATAACTGTTGGAAAATATATGGAACACAGACATGAGTACATATATGCTATCCTTCAAACTACAGAATGCTACAAGACAAAACTTCAGTAATCTCACAGGGACACAAACTACTTTTTTTCAATACATAGCCTGCGTTATGAATGCAAAGCAAGTAACTGTGATGCTACTAAGGCATACAGTTTTGTGCATATAACCTCTGTCCTAAACCAGCAGCTTTAGGCAAACTCACACTTTTTTTAAAAATATCTGATTACCCTTTTGTCTCCTTTTCGTTTTTTTCAAAATCCCTCCATCCTTACTGTATTTTCCATCTCTTCCCCATGCCCCGACAAGCTCTTACTGTCCCCACTGCACACGTTCTATTTGTCTTTGACTACCTGTTACATATTTTCTCACTTCATAGCCCTAGACAACTCAGTGCAGATTCACCTGTCTTGCAGTGGAATTATCACAAATGCTTGCACTGCTCTGGATATTTTTAGGCAGCGAGAAGATGCTGACAAATTAAGACCATGCTGGCCAGTCCGGCCAGTCACCTGGAATTACATAAACCCATGGTTACATGTAAATATATACCTATAATTCAGTGAATTTAGTGAAAGTAGTTACACTTTACAATATTAATTATTTATCAAAACAATTTGCATTTTAATTTTAAGAAAACTCAGACTATGACTACATCCAATTTTAAATCTGTTTTGACTGATGCACAAAATCAACACTACTTTTTAGTCAGTTACTATACGGGAGAAGACACATGATGCAAAATTATAAATGATCATACATATACTAGTTAAAGGTACCTAACTGCTGCACAATAACATAACATAACTGCGGCACAAATTACTTTGGATTCTCTAATACATTGGACTTTTACAAGGACTTGTTCCATAAAATACATTTAAGAATAGCTGAAATATTTTCCCACCAAATTTCTTTCATCATAAATGCCTTCTCATTTGCTAAGATTATTTTGTTTCTCAGTCTTTGACAAAGGTGCCTAAAGGAATCTGAGGAAAAGGGGAGACTAGATGCAATGTCGCAAGAACTTTGTGGACAAGTCTTGCTGCAAGCTTTAGCAAATAGATAGCTAACAGAATTTATAAATACTTACTGAAATTATTATTATACCATTCATAAATTAAATATTTTTAATATTACCACATATTGCAGATGAAGGCAAAATAGTTATATTATTAGCAAAAAAACACTTGGAAAGAACACGATACTATTGTGCCCTACACAAATGCAAGGCGATGAAAAAGCAACATGAATACATACTCATTTTAAAAGCACTCTTTCTAAGCACCATAGTGGGACACCGGTAGGTAAACAGGACCTTAAGTTTTAATTATAACTTGTTTGGTGACAAAAGCAATATAAGAATCCAAACCAACACTCCCATCCCCCAATTTGCAACCTCTTCCTTCATTTTAATACAATTATTTATGGGGCCAGGCTGTAAATTAGATTAATGAAAAGAACTGGCCAGCAAGATCTCATTTTCACCTTAGTGCCAAAGACAACAATAAGAAACTAATCTCTCATGGTCAGATTCTCCTTAATTTTTATGTCTGGGCACATAACTACACAGTCCTGACGAAGTTAAGCCAAGACTGAGCTGCTGCCTTAGAATTTTGCTCAAGTACCTCATTGCACATCCCCTTTTTCTAGTCTTCTCTTTCTCCACAGAGAAAGAAATGAACTACAACCAACCCAAACAGAGGAAAACCAAGACCATGAAGCTCTATAGATGAGAAAACAGAATCCCTTTTTCTTCTTTGGTCTTCAATTCCACATACCATTTAACTTTAATAGAAAACATAGTAAAGCATGCCATTATATCTTGGATGTTGGGTTTTTTTGTAAAACCAATCTTACTTTGTTCCAAAGTTCATTCACTCCATGATCAATAATTGAACACTGTGAACTGTTTATAGCCCTGGGATCTGTCTATCATCTTCTGTACTCGCAATTTAATTCCCTTGCTGTCATTCTATGCCTCTGCTCCTCTAAGATACACTCTTCTCTTGTGGTCACAGACAGTTCATCCTACATGGGGTAGCAACTTATTCTTACTACATTATTAGTCACAGAAGGGTATGAAATTCTATGGAAAAAATGGCTTTTCACTACACAGTCCTACAAAACTAAACTAAAACCAAAACAGAGAAAGAAACAATTTCCTAGTCATTATGCAATTGCTATTACTGTTGAACAGACTGAGGCAGAGCCCCACACTATCCTAAGAAAAGTTCAAAGTACGCCTGACAAGCCCTGTCAGGAAGCCAATGAGGTAAGACAAGCCTGTAGCCTGTTATGGACAACGAAAATGTTTGTTAGGATACAGGCATGAGTTTGCTACCTAAATAGGATTCCCTCATTTGGAACCAGCAGCTGTGGGACTGCAGATGGCTGGTCTGCAGGCACTGCAAACACAGAGGGGAAAAAAAAAAACCAACAAAACAAACAAAAAACAAAAACAAAACACATATTTTCAACCATCCTGCTTGTCCAAAATCAGTCCTAACACTGACATACAGTTATATGTCCTACAGCTGTACTTCACTGGACGCATACCAATCCCTAGCCACTGGGTGCACAGATACTTTTTCAGCCAATTAAACTAAAATGTTCAAAGTTAGGCAGCTATTTTGCTTCCAACACAAACCCCAGAGCACTCCTAGCAACTACTTCAAACTTGAATCTCCAGTAGCAACCAGAGTAAGGAGTTACAAATCAGGTTCACTTTTTGATTTTAATGCTTAAAATGGGACTGCTTCTATAATCAAGGGTCCCTTCCTATGCCATCTGCACTGTCTCTGTCTTCTGATTCACCTTTTAGACAGTATCCTGGATTTGGCTGAGATGAAGTTAATTTTGTTTCTTAGTAGCTATAATAGTGCTGTGTTTTGGATTCAGTATGAGATTTGGTATGAGAAGAAAGCTGATAATACACTGATGTTTACAGTTGCTGCTAAGCGATCATGGACTTTCCAAATCCCCACATCTTGTCCATGCACAGGTGTACAAGAAGCTGGGACGGAGCGGAGCCAGAGCACCAGACCCAAACGGACCACTGAAATATTCCATATCATGTAACATCATGCTCAGCATATACAGGAGGGGTGGCCGAGAACCGAGGGATTCTCTCTCACTTCCAGGATTGCAGCTGCAGGATCTTGGTATTTCAGGATCACTAGTGGTAACAGGCTGGGTATCAGTTGGCGGGTGGTGAGGAATCGCATTGTGCATTACCCGTTTGTACTTTGTATGATTGTTATTGTTTCATTTTATTACAATTATTAAACTGGTTTTTATGTCAAACTATGTGTCTCCTTTTACCCCTCCAATTTTCTTCCCCATCCCCCAGGCAGGGAGAGTGAGTGAGCAGCTATGTGGGTTTGGCTGCAGACCAGATTTAAACCATGACAGCCAGGTATCTATTTGACTGTGAGCAAACTAGCCACATTAAGTGTGATAAAATATATATTGCCAAACAGGCAGAACACCACATTTCCTTACTAATAGTACTAATTCATTCCCTTTTCATATAAGAAAGGGTTCACAACAGAAGAGACTTCTGGAAAAAATAAATCGGTTATAGGAGATGAACATCTCTATTATTTCTTTGAAAGAATGAAATTTAAAATACCCTTTTTTGACTTCAACCACTTACGTGGGAAAAATTATTAAAATACCTATTTTACAACCAGCAGTAAATAAGAAGAATGGTAAATTTCAAGTGAAGATACACACCTACATATTCTTCTAAATCCAAAAGTATCCAAAACTTAAATTTCCCCACACTGCCTCTGCTGAATACCAATAGAGTTTGCTGTATGGATTTTGGTGGGTTTTTTTGTTTGGTTTTTTTTTTTAAATCACTCAAAGGAGCAATGTACTTTTTTAAAAAAAAGAGTACTCATTTGAACCAGAATTAGGGGATTCATCAGAAAGGTAGTTCTGCACATAGCAAATCTGCCAAAATCTTATTAATTCACTGACAGGTTGGTCTGCAAGGAATGCAAAATCATCTCTTTCAAAGAGATTATTGTTCTGAATCACAAATACCTACACTCCTTTTTTAAAGCAGTTATATTTTGTCTTCAAAGAAAAGCAAAGCAACAAAAATATCTAGTTCCAAATACCTGATTATTTTTTTAAACTATTCAAAAGAGCCAGCTAATATATTTGTAAAACTAAAACATATGCACATTTATAAAAATCACAGTTTAAGCAATCAATTACTAGGTCAATAGTCACATGCATGAGTAGCTGCTAAATGGATCATATCCCCACATGAAAATACTGTTTAAGAAAATAATTTTTAAAGTCTGCTCGTAATACAGCAGGTTTTCACAAGGAGAATAATGTTTAAGTAATTTAATTTTATCTGTTAGAACCATGCAACTTGCCAAGGATTAAGTTCTTTACTTCAGCATAAAATGAAATGTATTTTACTGAATGCCTGAAGCCTTTCTATATTTATGTTATACAGAGGAGTTACTGTTTAGTAGTCAGTGGTATGCACCATCGCATATGTGAGACAAAAGTGGGCTCTGAGAAGGTGCATAGTCCATGAATTTGGATAAGAAAAGGCAGAATATCTGAAAAAAAGTTACATTCTTTTGAGAAGGAAATGTTTTCAGTATTAGAAATACATTCCTCCAGATGATCGAGTGACCTCATCACCGTCCGCAGCACTAAAGACAGTCTTTCTGCTCTCAATTCCAATGCCCAACATTAGAAAAATCTCTATGAAAAAGGCATTTAAGAGATGTTAAACTTGCTGAACTTTGTTACTCCACAGAAAGCAAAAGCACTTTTTCTCCTGTATATCATTCTTCCCAGACTTCAAATCATTGAAAACATGACATCCTCCCAAAACAAACATCTTCCCAGTAGTTTTTAAAAAGAAACTGTAAATAGGTGGCAGACAGACTTAATTTTGTGATGTCTGTGTACAAGTACTGCATGACAGTTGATACGGATTCTATGAAAGCACATAAGGATAGTTCCTCAGATTTCATTAGATTTCAGACTAATTAAAACTTGCTGTTCCTCAAAAACAATTTCCTATAAAAATATTTTTTCACCCAATTTATTTTTTCATCTTGTTTTCTATTCCAATTTGGAGATTTTGCTGAAGCAAGCAGGAGCCATAATTTGACTGCACTGCCTATACACCATACAACGATAAAATAAAAGTCTCTCCCCCGACATCTTCTCTTTACCTGTCTACCATTTATATCTGCATGCTACTAGCTAGGTAAACTGATTCTTCAGTACTTGCCATTTTTTATGCAAGTGAAGGGTATTCTGCTCAGATTATGAATTTCCAGTGACCAAGAGACAGAGAGTTACATATAAGTATGGTGTTTATTCCCTCCTCACCCCTGCCATGTGATTGCATCATGTTTCCACAGGTGGCCTTTACCAATCTAAAAGCCCAGTATTGCCTTACTGGTACATTCCTGTTATGCTCAAGCAATAGCAACTGCAGGAAAATCAGACCAGGTCACCAGTAAATTGAAAATAAATAGCTGAAAAACTTATTTTCCACTGGAAACATTGTATGCCTCTAAAGGTCAGGCCTGATATGGGAGGACCTGGGAATACATGGCACAGGAGGAGAATGATCATTCTGGTCCCACTCCTTCCCATGGGAGCTCACTGAGCAATAGGCTGAACTGAGTGACCACATGGTTGGGGTCTGGCCAATCCTCTTCAGAATGAAGATACTGGATTGTGTCAACAATACAGACATTTGGAGGTCTCCTGTCCAACCTTGAGCGTTAAAAGTGGGAGTAAGTCCAGCATGAAGTCACAAATTCTGCTGTTGCTTTGTCTAGATAAGTCTTAAAAACCTTCATGGAAGGAGGTTTTACAGCCTTTAAGCAATCTGCTCTAGTACTGCACTACCCCATCCTCCAGAGGGAATTTTCTTCTCAACCCAAACTGCAGTTTGTGCCCTTGTTATGGTACCTGGCAGTACTAAGGTGATTTTTGGCTCCATCAACTTCGTAATTGCCCCTCAAATATTTGTAGGAAGTTACTATATCACCCTTTTTCTTCACCTTCACTGCTGTTTAAAAGTACCAAAACAATACAACCAGCATTTTCCAGGAAACTTAATTTAGACCCTTCAGAAGCTTAAATGTATCAGCCCACTACAGAACCTGAGAACATGCAAAGACTTGGAAACTTACACTGAGTCTAGTAGCCAGAGTCATCAAAAAAAGGAAGGTATGTATCTCTCACAGTAAGGCTGCACAGTCTTGGAAGAGCCATACCAGAGCCATTTGAAAACATGACAGCGGTGGAGTAACCAGAAGCTTTAAGTGAACCATGACAGCAGATGTTTATACATACTGGACAGTTTCGCTGGTTAGACACAGAATAAATTCCTAGAACAACTTTCTCCAGCCACAAAGGCTGTGTCTCCATTGGTGAGCTCTCTCTCCACCATGGAGAAGATTTTGCTGATTTCTGCTACCTTGCAAAGACTCTCTCCTGAGATCCTCTGCAAAGATGCAGCTCTTCGATGCTGCTTGAGTAAGGTTGTACCTAAGAGAAACTGTAAAGCCCTTGGACTGTCTTTTACACTGGAGTCAGTCACTGGTGGCTCTTCTTAAGTAAATGGTAAATAAATGAATTGTTTGAGATGAACAGACTTGACATTAAAAAATATAACTATAAACTTTGTGAAAAAGCTTACAAAAGAGCATAAAAACACACAGTTTGACTCGTGGTTGTAGCAGATGTATCTAAAGCGGAGTTATAATTTCTTTTTTGGGAGGGAGAGGACACTTCTGCCAAAGCATAAACAAAAAACTCTGCACATGTGTTGTTATGCTGGCACACACTTAAGGGTCTTTGTCACAAAGTAAGTTAGAATTAATTACTGTAATATAATTAACAGTCTACAAACTTAGTGCCAAATGATCATTTCTGCTGAAAACACTTTTTAATTAAAGATAAAAATTCCAAATCTGAGCTGACTTTATATAATTCAAAATAATACAAGATCAACTATGTAGCATGTACAAACAAGCTTGGGAAAAGGATTTTTCTTGTTTTATTTGGCAGTGATTCTCTTTTTCATGAGGAAGTTATTTACATGCAAAGAACTCTTTGTAACTATATCTTGAAACACCAGATAAAACCAGAATCTGTATAGCACAGACTCCAATATTTTTTATTCCAGACCATTTTGCACTCCTAGTTTGAGGGAGGTGATCCTACAGCCACCTCTTCTATGATAAGAAAATTTCTGAAGAGTTGGAAATAAAGATTAGTTGGCAATCAGTTCTATTTGTTCTCATATTCTGCATCCCCACCAGTCAATTCTTCTACATAAAATTAGCATGGATATATTAAATTAGTATTCTTTTCACATCCTCCTTGCTAAGCAGAAGTTTTTACATTATAAAAAAAGAACTGAAATTCACAGGGAGAAATAAGACTCAGGTATTCTACCAAAACTAATCCTAATTGATTTGTTAAGAACAAATTGGAATAAAAGTTGACAGTGATCACAAATATGATTTATAGTATATAATTAGAAACAGTAAAGATTATTTTTGTTCTTTTGTATTAATGTGTTTTTACGGACTTTAGCAGAAGGCACAAATAAGGAAGTTTGGATCACTGACATCATGAGATGTGATCTCTCAGAAAAAGTAAAAACATTGTATTACTTTTATGGTAAAACATAGACTAGATAAATCCTCAAACACAATATTCATTTGAGCTCACTGTCATGATGGATCATGTTGCCAAACAGAACAATATTCATGTGATAAATGAAATTTGAGAGCATCATAAGGGACACTTGCATACTGAAACATTAAACTGTATAGGCAAAGTAGCTGTCGTGGAGGAGATGTGTTACCCTTCCCCTCCAGGAAGAACTATTTCAAGGTTTTGTTTTGCATTTTCTAGTTTACTACAAAGTTTAATATAAAGCATACATAGATCAACAACAACAATTACAGCATAAGTCGTGGTAATTAACCACGATACTGTTATTCAGTCAAAAATCTCTCTAACCAAACATCACTTTTCCTTAAGATTACAAAAATGCATAACCAGCATGTTCTGGGTACTTGAATTCAGCTATTTTAGATTCTTAAATACGTTCAGACATCTATGGATTTCATAGCATAAGAGCTGTTTATATTGATTTAAGGATTAACTTATTATCTCCTTAACTTTTATTGAGTTAAGGAGATTCCAGTACTATTTCCTAAATAGCATAATTCTCTTATGATTTCTATTACTTATTATTTGTGGAAGCAAAGAAATAACTCAAGTACAAGAGACTTTACTGCTTCTCCAGAAGAATGAAATAACCTCAGGACCAAGTGTGAGAGCCAAGAAACCAGGCCTGCAAGAAAATAAGAAAAAGAGCCTGGGAAAGCAAAAGTTGAGGCTGATCGAAGAAATTCCTCAAACACTCGCAAGACAAAACTATGAGTCACGGGGTGCATTCTGTGGAGGTAGAAGTTGATAAGTTTGCCCAAATAATACAAGATGCACTGTCGGAGGGAGTCCTGTGGAGACAGGACGGCCCTGTTCTCTGGCACCTGGGCAAATTTCAAGGGCCATGTGTCCGGTGAATGAACTTTGCTTCATTACTTTAATATGCATTTCATGGATAACACCTCTCAATATGTCAACGAAGTCTAACAAGATAATGCAATTACATCATCCCATGAAACACCTTACCCCTCCCCATACATGGTACACGTAGGTATGTGGGTCGACCTAGGGGATGGACCCAAGGAAAGTGGGTATAAATCAAAGGAGGGAAGAAAAGGGGAGGGTAGCCTGGAGAGTGCAGTGATGTGAAGAAGACAGATGCCAGCAAAAAAGACAGCTGCCTTCTGGAACCCTCTCCAGCGGGATCAGCGCAGGAACCCAGAACAGTGATCTGTATTTCCCCATTCCCTCTATCTCCCTCTTTTCCTTTTTCCATTAAGAAATGCAAGGCATATTGTATTGCTTGCCACAACTTTCTATATACTTAGCCAATTATCATGTGTTCAATTAGTACATTGTGGGTAGTTTATAAAAGCTTGGACTTTGAGACTTGTTGTCTGTTCCACTGGGGATTTGCAAATCTGAGTCACTTGTCCCCCTCATCTGAGTGGGACGTGACACCAAGGCATTCTGGCATGAATGCAGAATGCCCTATGAGCACCAAGTGTGTGTCTCTGAAGAGTCAAACCAAGACAAAAGGGGCAGATGTTTTTTCCTGTGCTATTATGTTGTGGGATGCCACAGTGAAAATTAAGATAGGAGTAAAATAAAGCATGTAATTATTTTCTGTCTGAACCCAATAATCCTCTACCAGTTAATGTAATCTTCTTAAAGTTTTTGACAATTAAACTATCATGGAGAGAAAGGCTGGTGTCAAGTAGCGAGCAGCACTCTCAGGGTAAGGTACAACTTTTTCATAATTGTTTTCTTCTGAAAACAAACACACTAGCATTTAAAACTGGCTTCAAAAATTTCTGGCTATTAAATTGAGAATTTTACTATGAACAGAAACACAACATCCTTGTGTATCAGAAGTCTGCTTAGCACAGAAATAGGCCTTTAACAGTTTGCAAATATTTTCAGCAAACAGTATGACTAAAGATCAATTCACAACCTACTGGGAAAATAAATATTATTTTAACAGCATAATCAAATTCTTCAGTTGGATACAACAGTTGTCAGAAGCCAATAATGTGAATTTGTACTGCTGTCACATACCCTCTCATATCACAACTCTTCTGTTCAGGAACACAAACAACGTGATGATAGGAAAATTCTATTTCTATTATACTATTAAAAGTTGTTATACTTATCAGGGGTATCAGACAAACCATAAAACAGGTTAAATAGAAATACTACAGTACTGACATCTCCCTAAGCTTAAAAGAGTAAAACCTGTCAGGGATCTCCGCACTACTCCCATAGCAAGCTAACAGACACAAAGGGATAAAACTCAAATGAATTCAATGGAGACACAATCATCCTCTGTCACTGAGGCCAAATGGCAGGGAACAGCTCAGGTCCAGTCTGTGAATCTGTTTTATTCCCCCAGAAGAGGAGGAAAACATACCTGTCGCCTGCTGAGAATAGTCCCTGTCCCACTGAACTCCCACCCCACACACGGGGCGACAGATGGAGGCCTCGTAGCCCATGCTAAAACCAAGCCCAAGACCCCTCCAGCAACCCACAAGAGCAAGGACCGACCCATCTACCCAAAGCATCCCCTGGGACTGTTTGCCTTCCTGCAGCAGATGTCATCAACAGAGCAGCGAGGTGACCTGCTGGCAGAAACCATGTGGCATTCAAGAACTTTGGTTGGCAGTAGTTTGTAACAACTTCTATTGTTTATGCAATTTTTCTTTACTACAGTAATAGCTTGGCTTATATTTGTCAATTCATATGTCTTTTCTACCGTATCATATAACCCACATGCAAATAAGACTAGTTTGGTTTTATATATGTCCTATTAAAGGAAATCATACCTTAATCTTACTACAATAACAAAATGCAATATGGTGAGACTTTTTTTTTTTTTCTTCCTCTCCGCAGAAATTCTTCACAAATTAAAATTTATGGTAAAAAGCTTTTAGTTCATAATGGTTAGAAATTTGAATTTTCTGCTTTCCACAGCATAAAATATTTTGGTTTTCCCCCTTTTCTTCTGCTTTAAAACAGCTTCAAAACTGAAACATTAGTAACTAAAACTTTCTTAATTATGTGTACAGCTTTTCCCCATTAGAAAGGTATATATCAAACTATAAGTAGTTATGAGAATTTAAATATTTGCTTACATTTACCAAAAAAGTCTTCCACAACACTTAAAATTAATCTGTAAGGGAAATTCAACAGCCTTCAAACACTAAAACCAAAGATAAAAGCAGAGGGATAAAGACAAATTCTAATGCACATATATTTTCTGCCTCAAGTTCACGAAGTACATTCACAAAAATGTAGTGGTATATGGCAAGAAGAGGAACACAAAGAGATGTCAGTAATTATGTATTCTGATATGAAACTACATGATATGAAAAAATCAACTGAAGATTTATAAATACCTCCTATCAAATCTGAAAAACCAAGCCGGCCCTCTCTAACACAGCTCTTCCTTTCATCCTTGCCTGTCATCTTCTTCCTTTCTCCAACTAAAAGCAGAAAAGCGCTGACACTACTGAGAGCAGTCTGCCTTCTGAACTCTTAGTGCAAGGTCTCTTTTTATTTCCATACCCGTCATTCACCAGCAAAACACCTTTCCCCCTAGAAGAGGAGCTCAATCTAAATTAAAACATATATGCTTCTATTTTTCTGTTTTCTGCTTTATCTTTTTTCACTTGGAAATATTAAAAGGTGTTTTTCCCCCCACAGTTACACTCTAACTGAACTAGACTTTGGCACGAAACAGATGCTGGGGAAAGATCAAAGCAAATACTGAGACTAGGACTATCTCTTAATTAAACAGACATCCTCTCAAGCTTTCACTTTCCCAATCACATACAAAAACTCATTCTTTGTTAAAGAAAGTCCCAACTGTTAATCTAAGCCATCAGCCTACAAGCAAGTGTCAGTCCCCACAAAATCATGGCAGAGTTCTCATTTATTCCTAGGGCTTGACTTAACTGACAGAAATGCAATAAACTATGGCACGAGCTCCTCTTCTGTTCCTGCTTAGTTGTTTTCCAGCTCTCCCACAAGACTGTCCCTCTTAAACCCTAGGCCCTCCTACCTTCGCTAAAATCTACATGTGATTATTTACCTTAATAAACTACCAAAACATTTGTATTTTCCCAGTGAGAGCTATGATTCCTTAAGGAATGCCAACCGAATGTTAGGTTATCTCTATATTAGTAAACTAAACCATTCCACAGGCCTTTCTCTGATGAGGAACCAAACAGCATGGTGTGGCAACAGCTCTTTCTCCAAAACCTCTCAGTCTCCAAAAAAGGAAGCGGAACATACAAACTGCCAAGTGTAGACAGCCTCTGCCAATGCCAACTCCTAAACTCAGAACTGTAGCCAGTTTAATCCCCAGGACTGCTTAATTTACTGTTTAACATGGACTGTCAGTGCAGTATTGTATTGATATGCAGTGATGAAAATATAGGACATTCATAAAATATATATCTGCATTTAGGTCAGTTTTCATAACCATGCACACATATGCATGCATACAAATCTCCAAACAGAAAATAAAAAGGTTAACATCTCCAAAGAGATCTAGATTAAGACTCAACCTTTTGGTTTTTTAGATTACAAACAAACTTTCAGAACATTCTGAATTTATTACCTTTCTGGTGGAAATTGCTCAATGTTTTGATCTGTCTAGAGGAAAAACTTTAGAAAACATGCCAGGTGTTAGAACTTTACCTGTATTTCCAGGGTACTTCAAATTGTTTTCTTACTTTCATAAGCAAATTTGAGTACTAAAACATTTGAGATAAACACTGAAATCTGATCTTTCAAAACCTTGACATTTTTCTCCTCAGAAATACTCTAGGGTTTTATGAAACAGATCTTACAACATCTGTATAGATGCATATGTTTCAGAAGTATATTAGAGGTAAGAGAAGATTTTATTAAGATGTTTAGATATGATGACCTGACTTTAAAATGAGTTTGGTGGTTCCCTCAAGTTCCTTGCAGTAAATTAGACAATGCCAAATATCAAAATGTAGCATCAGTATGTGCTAAGACACCTGACAGCATCAGAAATTAAATAAGATACTCCTACATTACAAAATCCACAATCAGTGTCTGAGCATCGCCAGTATTGTAGACCCATAAACTAAATCTGACAAATCTTAATAAGAAGGAAGTAGAATTTAACTGACTTAAAAGAATACAATTATTTTCTGAGAAACTGACTCAAAAAGGTGTTGTCATTTAACTAAAAAAAGTCAGGGTTAACTTCAGAAATTTCACTATTTTGGTCATTTTAACAACACATAAAAACCTAGCTCAGAAAATTTAGATGTCCATACAAAATTTTTTCACCTCCAAAACCAGACAGAAACAATGCTAATCCACTATGTCTCTATATCACATATCAAATCAGATCCTCACACCATTTATACTACCATACTTACTCTGAAAGTTAACCAAATATTTTGGACAAAGTGGCAAGAAAAAATTAAGATTAGGTAATGCACAGAGACCATTGCCTACTAAAAATGCTGCACTGGAGATCACTGAATAGAGTTTCATCACCTTTAAAAGAATTTACTGTTAACTGAGTCTATGTATTTCCATTGTCTTTTAAAATGCACAGTATAAAGCCTACACTGGTCTGGTTAGGGACAACAATGATAAGAATTAGCTGTGCAGAATTGCAAGCAATCACAATAACCAAAAAGAAGTAAGATTTGGCATGCTGTCCTGACTCAGCTAGGATAGGGTTGTTCCCCCAGCAGTGGGGAGATTTCTGGCCAGGTTATTCCATACCATGCTGAGGTCAGGTCCATGCGCCAAGCGCGGGAACAGTTTCCTGTGGGCTTTTGTCCGGGGAAGCATGCATGGCGGGCTGGATGTGTCCCTTGCAGTATTTCTCTGTATATCTTGTCTTGTCTACTGTTGTTACTCTTTATTGTTGTTGTTATTGCTATTGTCGTAGTTTGGTTTATTATTTGTTACACTGTTGTATTAAATTTTTCCTTATTTTAACCCCGGGGTTTGTATTTTACTCCCTGCCCCGACCGGTCCGAGGGTAGGGGAGGGACAACGGTGGCGTGGTTTCGCTCCCAGCAGGGCCTAAACCACCACACAAGCAGACCCTGAGTTCCAGGCTTGTAGTAAGAAATAATCTTTTCCACTAGTAACAGAAAATTAACGGGGAACTCCTCTTGTAGTACACAAGAAATCATATCATCATTTTTTATAAATTCTCTGCTTACCAAGTGTGACTCTGAAAGAGTTTATGACTACTTATTTTCATATACTGAAACCTGTTAGATCATGATAAAACAGCACTAAGACTTTTTGAACCCATTCTTTGAAAGGAACAAGTATGGCTTGGTATTATTTTCATCCATGTTCCTCAATATATTGACTGTAAAATCTCAAAGGCCAAGTGAAGCCTAAGGGTGCTGTCTTCACAATTTTACTCAAGTAACACCCAATAGAAACACATCCAGCAATTAAAATCTAATCTTCCACATCTCATATTTTAACTTTCACAGCCTGCAATAATATCTTCCACAATTTTTCATTTTAACTGGTAGCAGCAGGAGCAGAACTTAGTTTCCAAAAGAATTCAAAAGGTCCAGGACTTTGAACTTTTTCTCCCAAACCAGAAGTTGTTGTCAAGGTATGAAAGTAATCTGCCATTGTCCTGGTTTCGACAGGATGGGGTTAATTTACATTGGAGTATTTTATACCATGTGATGTCATGCTCGGGGGGACAGGGGTAGCTCTCTGCACCATCGGTAAGCGGTTGATGCGTTTGGTAAGCATTTGTTGCATTTTACCCAAGTTCTTTTTGAACTCACTATTGTTACGGTTGTTCTCTTGTTATATTTAGTCAATTCTTTCTTTTTATTCAACCCACGAATTCTCTTCCTTTGTCCCTGCCCTATCTTATCAGAGGGGGGAGGGGGGGGTGAACACCCACCCCGTAGCGTCTGGCTGCCGCCTGAGTTCAAACCTCCACAGCCATTTATCTTACATTAGTGGTCACTGCACTAACCTATTAGTAAGAAACACATAGATAAAGTGAAGGAAAGATTCTTCTCTCTTAATGCATATTTTCTCTTCCTCAGTATCAAAACAATTTGTGGCAGAAGAGCCACCGGTGAATTCCGTTTGTGCTACCAAAATGAGAGCTCACAATATATGTCAGACTTGTAACAAGTGAAATAACTTTGTCAAAGACGGTATTATTTTTACTAGTGTCTGGCACAGTTAAATACGTTTTTTAAAAACATCTAAAATGAATGAAATTTCTGCATAACCTCATCCACCAATGCAGACCTGGGGTAACAGGTGCTGGAAAGCAACTTTGCAGAAAAAGATCTGGGGGTCCTGGTAGACACCATGTTGAGCATTATCAAGGACCATGAGCCAGCAATATGCCATTATGGTAAAGAAGGCTGGCAGCAGCCTGGGCTGCATGAAAAATATTGTACCCAGCAGGTCAAGGGAGGTGATGCTTTCACTCTCCTCAGCACTGGTGAGACACCTGGAGTACTGCTCTAGTGTGGTGCTCCACATAAAACTAAAACATGGACATGCTAGAGTGAGTGCAGGGAACTGCACGAGGAGACACAGACAGCTGGGACTGTCCAGCCCAGAGAAGAGAAGGTTCCAGGGAGATCTTCTCTATGTATATGAACACCTGAAGGAGACAGTAAGGAATACTGACACACACAGATCCAGAACAGACAAGAGTCAATGAGCACAAACTGAGATACAAAAAAACCCGCATCTAAACATCAAAGAACTTATGTATTGACAGGGTAGATGAACACAGGAATGGATTTCCCTGGCAGGCTGTGGAGTCTCCACACTGGGAGATACTCAAAACTCAACCAGACACAGCCCTGAACAACCTGCTGCAGTTCATCCAGTTTAGAGCAGAGTTCAACTAGATGATCTTCAGAGGCCCCCTCCAACCTGAATAGTTCTGTGATCCTTGCCATTACGTAGGTGTTTATTCTGTCTGTTACCACTTCATACCTAAGCTAGAAACAGTAGTTTCTTTGGATCTGGAAGCATTATTTCTACTATAGTACCTACAGTATCTTGAGGTGGAACACACACTTCCTATATTCACTGTATTTAATTCATCTTTTATATAAATTATTAATTTAAAATATTTTGCTGCAACTTGCAATCTAAGCCTTTCTGAAAAAAATCACAACGCCAGAAATGAACTCTACTTTTACTCCTTTTGAAATACTCTGTTATATTAACCCAATTTTTTTCTGAAAATAGAAAAAATATAACTGAAATACTAGGAACACTGCCCTTCTATGCAGAAGTCATGGAAGTAAATTGAAATTATAATCTCTAGTGTGGTGCATAGCTAACTAAATATTTATATTTTGGCATTTACATTAAATGTTAAAAAACATAGTCCTTATTTATAGAAAGGCCTTGTTAGACAACAATCACATCAGAGAATATAAAATCTCATTGCAAGAAAATATATCATGTTTAAACCTTATATAAATGAACATGATGTTTTTCCGTAACAATTTTAAAGTATCAGCAAATATGTAACCCACAGTATCAAAACAGAATCCACTTGCATTTTTAATAATGATATAAGAAAATGATCACCTGTTTTGCAACTCATTTACTTACAGCAACTTATAATGACTTCTGAATATTGCTTAATAATCCTGCTTGACCTAACTGTTCTGTGGAAACACCAAGACCTACTATGTTTGGCAAAAATAAGAGACATGTCCCTGGAAAGCAGATGTGTTCTGACAAGTTGAGGCTTTGTAGACTATGTATGGACAGTGGAAACTAATAAGCTAGTGCTTTTAGATAAGATAGAGGTGGTAAACTGGCTAGAACTACTCTTGTTCAAGGAATTGGCTGAGAATCTGCACATGCTCTGAGGAAAAGTACAAGGTAAGAAAGACTATGAGCCTTCCTCCAAAAGACCCCCAAAGACGACCACCAGAAGGCAACGCACAGGCACAAAGATCACAAACTGCTGACACCAGCCTTTCAAACTAATCCAGCCTTACTTATGCATATGTATATTTGTATTCTGTAATCCAATGAATAAGTATATCCACACTCTCTGGTAAAATGTGCAGTTGGTGTGCAAGCTTTGCAGTGAAAACCCCTTGCACCACAGCACCGGAACAAACATACCTGCTTTATAACTCTGAGTTGTAGGGTTTGTTTCTGTGCATCAATGGCTCCACAAGTTTTCTTCAAAAACCCAATCCCTATTAATATATGCCAAATGTTTCAAAGTCACTATAGATCTGGACTGCTAAACATTTTATATGCTCAATTAGCAAATGCATTCCTCAAAACTGCAACTAAGAAGAAGGCTAGAAGAATGCCTTGGCATATGTTGACTTCATTTGCAATTAATGTTTTATTGCGGACAACTCCAATCCCTATTTTCCATTCTGTTTTAAGATGTGGCCTTTGGAATTAACCTAAGGAATATCACCCAAGGAAGCAGGAGTGTATCAAAGGATGCACCCTCCCACTCCCTTGCAGTTGTATGGACAAACTCCTTAGATAAGCCTCAGAGGGAAACATGGACTGAGTGAAAGCAGGCATTTCTCATCAAGCACAAGGACCGCTGATCGCTGGCCACTGCATAAGCCCGATACCCTGTGGCTCTACTGTGTTATGCCAGACCCCATGTACACATTGCTAATGAACTGATAAGAGGTGTTTCTGCACCAGAAGCTGAATGATTGCTCAAGCAGCATGAAGACAGCAAAAACCTGTGGGAACATAGGAAAACCTAAAGGTGGGCAGATATGCTAATCAGCTGATAATAAGAACTTAAAAGGTGGTACAAAACTTTGCTCGGTGTGCACCCACCATTGAAGCTAGATCTGCACGCACCCCCTACCGAAGAACTGAAGACTGAGGACCAACAGGATGCCACTGGATCCATGGTGGTGACTATGCTTGTGACTTTATCCCAGATGTTTTCTTGATTTCTGTCTTTTCCTTCCATTCTGTCCTATCGCTACCACATTTTTATTTAAAAAAAGAAAATTGTTTGGGTATATGGCATTTGACCTTGTTTGTGTCTTAATCCCACTCTTTGGATCGTATCAAAACCTCCTCTGACACTGGATGGGGACAGTTGTCAAAGAAAGCAAGATGACCACATTTTGACAGTAAATGAATTCAACTTACAAAAAAGCTGTGCAAAATTTTATCTGCAGTGTCCATTCGTCAATTAAGACCTAGATTCTGTCATCCTTTAGTCTGATTCTGTGTACATTTTCAGGCAGTCGTTACAAAATATTTATTAATGTCTCTTAATTAGCCCATACATTTATTTTAGAGTTGTTTACTTCAAAGGAACTAAGGATCCTGCTCACATACCCTGAACAACAGAAAATACATTACAAATTTCCCCAGTTTTAGACTTCCAAGAGTCCCTTAAAATTTAAAAAGTAAATAAATAAAGCCTGTAGAATTTGCAATCTGAAGCAAAATATAGAAGCCTTCCTTGTCTACATACTATGTGAGCAAGACAGCACAACATATGGCACAGACATTATGTTTTCAAGATTAAAGAAAATTAATGAAACAGATGATGCCTGTTGAAAAACAATGAATATAATGAAGCATCCATTAAAACAAGATATATGCAAAGATTTTAATTTACTGTAATACCACCTCTAATTAGCACCACAATTGTTTATGTATATTACAGATGCCTGGAAAGAGTTACCATTCTAACATATCATCCTCTACCACTACATCATACCACCTAACTGTAAACTGTTACCTAATTCTATGGGACTTCTCCCTTTCCTATGATCATCTGCTCTATCTTCCTTAATTTACAGCTCTGTAAGAATGGTCTTTAAGGTACTATTCAACCTAGATTATAAATCCAAAAGATTAGAAAAGTTTTATCATATTGCTGCAAGGATTATGAAACCCAGAAGTGTTATTTTTGTTGCTAATACCTGCCTCAAAATAATTTGCAAGTACATTCATGAGGACTTCACACAACATCCTACAAATACCTTTAGTCTACATGATCTTAAAGAAAAAAGTATGTTACCCAAGGAAGTATTTAGTCAAGAAACAAGCTACATTCAGTGTAGTTTCACTGTGAGTGGCTGACTAAAGTACAAGAGAAATATACAGCCCTCAAGGGAAAACACTCCCTCAGGCACACTTACTCCTGTCTTGGGAGGCTGGCCAGGCTGGGCCAAGGCATTTGAAGAATGATCCAACAAAGTCAGAGCTGATCACCTTGGAACAATGCTATCCTTTCCAGACTCTCTTCCAGTCTGTCCTGGTCCTAGCTTTAATTTTGCTCCATCATCCACCCTCACTTCACTGCATCACCAGCAACTGCTACATCTCCTCCCAGGAAGGCCTGAGCATTCAACCTACAGGAAAACCAGACTTACTACCTACAGCTGAAAAACTTAGCCCTTCTTTAGTCAGACCTTAACTATTTTTTTCGCCTAACGCTTTTCCTCCCTTAGCTGGAATGAGCAACAGCTGACATTAAAACAGCACCTCATATTGCCAGCATCCCTCTTTCTTTATGAAGATGCTATCAACCAGAGAGCTGGGCAGGATTAATGGTAATAGAAAGGTGCCTGAGCTCCTCCTCCCAGGACAGGGGTAGAGGTATGGGTTTTTAAACAGTGATGAGCACACCCCCAGACATGTTACAGAGAAATTTACTGCACCAGAAAAAATGCTGTTTGGCTTTGTAGCTTGCTGACTGCTGCGCACCACTGCCCAGCGCACACGTTCTGTCTGCATCTCCACAGCAAGTACTTTGCAAGGTGAAGAGCGCAGTCAGCTCTCATTTGAAGCAGGAGTGACACTGCAGAAGTCTATGATCTGTGTATTCCTTATCTACTCTGCTGGCTGCTGCCCCAAGTATGGCTTCAGTCCAAAAAACCATGTCTAGACTCATGAATTAAATATGCCAGATGCCAGGACTTTTCTCTGGCCTGGAGTCTGCTGACCCAGCCTATGTCCTTACTATTAAGGTAAGCTCTCTCTGTCCCAACCATTAGGGCCTCACCCAAAGTCTTCCAGCTCTTGCTTGCCTGTGACCTCTGCCTGAGGAAGGTCTGGCTCTGTGTTAGTCAGTTTGGATCAAACACTGCTGGGCTTCATGCTGACAACATCCCAGTGTGGACTATCAAGTTACAATGCCCTGGAATAGTTATCCCTATAGCAAGATGCTGTACCTTTGTACCCAAGTAAGGAGAAAGGTGTGTATGATTTGACAAGATATCAAGATGCTGCTTCTTTGTTATACTAAACAAAGCAAAAGCTTAAATGGACCTTACTTGAAAAAATTGTTAATTTACCATTTTAACCTTGACTCATTCTTTTTGGTGCTTTTGTTATGGCACCCTCATTACTGAGTCAGTAGTAAAAATAAAAGTAAATACCTAAAAGGCAGTACTTTTCAAGGCCATATACAAGGCCTGAAACACACAGGGCTTTATAAAGAAGGATACTCCACATGCAGATATGGTGGCATCACCAGCTGAACTCTGTTTTCTGGCACCAGTCCACTGCACTGAACTCACAAGCTGTAAGAAGGATGAAACAAGACCCTCACTGTGTAACACACATCAAGCAGACTCCAGTCTCCTGCATCTAAAAAACATCCAATTGACCAAATGCTGGGGTTTTCTGGGACAGCCCACGAAATAACAGGCTTTTGCCTTCCTCTGCACTAACCTGAGGATGCTGAGTTGCCTCACTTCTAAGGGTGTGGATTTGTCTTGGCACAAGCTTACTTGAGCTTGTTTTAGCTGTGCTTACCAATGTCTAGTATTCGGGTGACTATTGCCTCACTTCTCCAAGTTAAGTTGGATCACCATTACAGCCAGAGTCTAACAGACTTGACGGAGTCAGCCTTGCAGTGGCCAGTCCCTAGGTACAGCAGTGGGTGAACATGGGTCAGGAGGCAGCTGGGGAAGGAAGAGTTTATCAGCCCAGCCAGAGGTGCTCCAGGCATTGGTTTGGATGGAAACTGACACCAGTGCAGACATGCAGCCTAAGTAATCACAGAATCACACAAAATCATCTAGGTTGGAAAGGACCTTGAAGATCATCTAGTCCAACCACTCACCTAGCACTGACAGTTCTCAACTACAGCATATCCTTAAGCGCTAAATTGCCCCGACTCTTAAACACCTCCAGGGATGGGGACTCCACCACCTCCCTGGGCAGCCCATTCCAACACCCAACAACCCCTTCTGTAAAGAAATGCTTCCTAATATCCAGTCTAAACCTTTCCTGGTGCCACTTGAGGCCATTCCCTCTTGTCCTGTCACTTATTACTTGGTTATAGAGACTCATCCGCAGCTCTCTGCAACCTCCTTTCAGGGAGCTGTAGAGGGCGATGAGGTCTCCCCTCAGCCTCCTCTTCTCCAGACTAAACACCCCCAGTTCCCTCAGCCGCTCCCCGTACGACCTGTGCTCCAGACCCTGCACCAGCTTTGTTGCCCTTCTCTGGACACGCTCGAGTCATTCAATGTCCTTTTTGGAGTGAGGGGCCCCAAACTGAACACAGGAATCGAGGGGCGGCCTCACCAGTGCCGAGTACAGGGGTCAGATCCCTTCCCTGTCCCTGCTGGCCACGCTATTGCTGACACAAGCCAGGATGCCATTGGCCTTCTTGGCCACCTGGGCACACTAATCCCATGAGCTTGTCCTGCTCTTCCTTCATGCACAGCTTCTTATATAGAGGCATTTCAAATACAGTATCAAATGATTCCAAAAAAGAATGACTTGCCCCTAATTCCAACTCTGGACCTTCACGGAGTTTTGTGCCTGGGTCCCGGCCTGCTCTGGAGGCGGTGCAATGGTGTCCTCCCCTCAGCCCTCAAATGTCTGTGCTGTGTAATCTCCAGTCTTCCACCTAAAATAACAGCATCACTGAGAACTTCACCATGAACCACTGGCTTGAGAAACATCTGGTTTCACCACCCTCCCTTTAATAAATCACAAGTGCAAACAATACACTCATCTGTGAAAATCCTTTTTTCCTAAAATCTGTTTAGTTGCATTATCTTTTTCTTTCATCTTTTCTGTAACTAGTTTGCACACTAACAGTAGTTTCACAAAACTAGTTTTAAGGAATTGTGGAATATATATTTGCTTTTCTTCTTAGAACTTAGTCACATGGATAATGAGTATTAAAAATACAGGTAGGTACACTGAATAAGTGAGAAGACAAAACTAAATTTCAGAGTAAATATTCATTCTATCTCTAACTAAGAGTGCAAGACCAAGACATCTTACATTTTTTCCAAAGAGTGGCCATAATTTCATGTTACATCCATAAAACTGAGTTTCACAGCAGCAATCAACTTCATATACTCTGTCAGTACAAACCTTGTGCAGAACAGAAATTAGTTGCAGTACTGGAAAATTTTAATTTGGAAATACAGTAGCTACATGAAAACAGAGTTGTTTAACTAAATAGCCAGTGTTAGGCCAGACAGACTTTGCAGTGCATTACATTTTTTTCATGACAGCAATAAATACCAAATCTCAAATGTACAAATGAAAAAAATATTTTTGGCAAACAGGCAATAGAAATCAAAGTTCAAACCAGAAAAGTTAAACCATGATGTAACAACAAATCTTTAGATAATGAAACTGAATAAACTTGCAAATAAAAATCTATCATATCTTAAATATAAGTTTTAATTTTTTGTATTTTTAATTAATTTCAGATAAAATTATTTGATAACAGTTGAAATACCATCTTCATCTTTTTCCTAAAAATGTTAAATAAAGAGTCAATCAAGTTTGTGAAGATAACAGCAAGAAGTAATGATGTTACAAAACATTTCAGTTCTTCCTGGGACCTTAGATTTTTTTTCCCCAAAAGCTACATGATTTAAGAGAGAGAGAATTTATGCTGCTATTACAGGGGTATATGACTTTCTAGCACAATCAAGCTGAAACAACAGCTTATTCTGTACCATACTCAGTTAAAATTTGTTCCCTTCTTCAAATTAATTTTATTTTATTAGAAGTTGTTCCACTGATGATGTTTTCCATATGCATTTGTGCAAACACCTGATCTCAGCTCAGGATCTTCTATATCATTGTAAAATATGTCACAATCTGTTTTTTGAACTTATTTCAGCACTACAGGCGGAGATACTGTCACAAATACAGACATAGAAATGGTTTGATGATCTTGAATAACATTTGTAGTGTTTTGGAATAAGCAAAACTGGGGGACAATTCCAAAATATCATACAGAAGAATTTAATCATATTTTAGCTAGAAAAAATAAGAAAGTTGTAGTCATTATTGTATTTTTTTAAAGACCAAAACCATAGTGAGTCATTTAAAAACACCAAAACACTAGTATAAAAGAAAATATACACCTGATGACAGTCTTATATATTGACACATTCTACAGACTAAAACATATAATGAAATAAACTTTGGCCATACCTTCATAAACACACCAGCAGATGTGCATTCTTCATCCCTTTTAAAACCATCTGTATATCATACCAATGTGCAACTGAACAAAAAAAGTGTCTCTGATATAGACAAGGTATCTGGATGTCTATATGAAAACAACAAAGCAGCTCACAGCTGTGTTGGAATATAAGGAGCAGAAGTCAAATTAAATACTTCAGTAAATCGGGTTTTCTGTGCATTTTGTTTTTCTTATTTTTTTCAGTTTTGCAATCAATTCAGAGTAACACTTTGTATCTAATCCTGCTATACATAGAAAAAAATTGACTGAGCTGCAGTGACAGCAAAGCCCACTTAAAGCTCTGCAGTATAAGGTGTTACAGCAAACTTGCTCATAAGCAAACTCCGCTGAGTATCTTCATGAAGATCAGAAAACAGTTAAAACTCTACATGCCAGTCAAGTAGGATTTGTTTCATCTCAATGACAGGTCTGTTGAAATATATCCCTAGGAATCAATTTATTTTCATAATTATGGAGAGTAACATAAGTGCTTAACTGAGAAAAAGATTTCTAAATTGCACATTTTAAGCATCCAAGGCCTGATTTTGAATGTAGCCCCCTTAAAAACAGGTATTTGGTATTCTAGCCAAAAATGGTGCCTTGGAATGAGCAGAAGTCAATGATTAGGCTCTCAGTGGAATAGAAGAGAGGTACTTGAGCTAGCTTGGCTCTGAGAAACAGTATAATATTAGAGTGGCTCTAAAACGGTTGAAGTACCACATCTCTCAATAAGGATAACTGGTTGAAGGACACTAATGCATCTGTATGGCACTGGGGGCTAGAATACCTGATTCAGCTAGACCAGATTGTCCTTCCTTCCATCAAAAATTCTTCAGGAGTCCAGACTAACTTTGTTGAGCTACATCAAGATGCTGGAAAATGTTGGTGTTTGAACATTTACAAATATGTATGAAAGTCTGTTCCACCCCTAAAGCCTGATCATTTTCAACCTCCATAGTTCCTCTTCTTCCCTTCAATTACACTGAGTCCTTTGATCCCAGAACAAAACAGAAGAAAGCTTTTGGTCTGTAACATATTAAGCACAGTTCTGAATTGGTGGAAATAAGAATCAACCTTAAATACATGGATGTGCAAGATGTGGTCACACAGACTCAGACTAAGAATTATTTAGATAAAACAGTTTTTCTCCTGGAAGCAACCATCACACAAATGGTACAGGTTTTTCTACTAAACAAGTGATAGCTCTATCTCTCTCCAGTCACTTTTCTACTTTTCGCTATCATTCTTCTTTCTCTCCACCATGCTCATCTTCATATTTTTATCAGACATCCAGATGAAAATTCAAATAACCACTTTCCTCAAACTCAGTCATAACAATCTTATCCACTGACTTTTCGCGTACTGACAAGATTATCTCTACCGTTCTGCATGTAGATTGTGTATTTATAATCAACTTTGCATTGTATTTTACATCATTTGTTCAAACCAACCAATTCAAACTAACACAAATCTCTTCACTTACTACAGCCGGTTCAAATCAGGTGTACCCAAATACAGTCCAGGTACTTTATTAGGACAAATCTATTGTAGAGTATTCCAGACAGAAAGAATAATGTCCTGAAGTCACTCATTTCATTACTGCATCTACTTCTACCCATGTAATGCAAAACCACGCACATTTTATACTTGGTTAGACATGCCATACTGAATAAGGACTTCACCCAGTCATTACAAAATGATACACCTGTTCATGGTCCAGTCATCCTTTTTGTTTCCAATTTTATACATGACTGAGCTTATATTTGAGAATTCTGCAGCACACTATTCATCATTCTATTGATTTGCTGTGGTATATAATTTGTTACTTTTGCATATTTAAGTTCCCATTTAGAGTTGTTTTTTAAATGTATATTATTCTTCTTGCATATGATCTTCAATGTCCTTTATACATATAAATAAGGGATCTATGCAATGCAAGAAAATAAAAATTCTTTTTTTATAAAGAAAAATACAGAATAACAGCTTAACATCTATTTTCATAACATTCTGCTTATTCTATGAGAGAAGCTACATTACTACTCTCTGTACATTCTCTCTCTCTCTCTCTCTCTCTCTTACTAGCCGTGGCTTCCTTTTAGGTACTATAATACAGTGTTAAACATACCCCATTAAGAACTCTTCAACTTACTTTTCAGCCAAGAATAGCTGAAGGAATAGCACACTCCTGTATCTCATTCAGTTTATTACATTTAGAAACCTTAGAACTTTAACACACTAATTTTGCTCTTCTCTCTGAATGTTTGACTGTTTCAGAAGAGAAATTCAAATGAAAACAAAATGTATATAATAAATATTTTTCATTGGAATTGCTTAAAAAGACTGGACACAGAATAAGAGTCTCAAGATTAGGCATGCAATGAATATTTCACCCAGGATAGAAATGGTGGGAGAAAATACCAAACAGACTTTCCCACTGAGAACATATTTTACATAAAAAGCTAAAAACAATGTCAATCAAAAATGCTGTAATTACTTTGGGCAATATAATTCAACAACTGACACCAAAACTTTCTAAATTTCAGTCATCTTATTCTTTTAAAGTCATGCTGAAATTACATTTTAAACACAGACAGACAGTTCTCAGAGATACAGATTCAAATCCCAAGAACAGATCAAGAAAATATTTTCCTTGTGGTCATGTTCAGTGTGACTTTGAGGCTGCTCTCTCAGCTACTTCAATACTACATACATTCACAGCTGTCCCACAGGATGCTGAAAGTTAAAAGGCAACATACAGGTTTGCCCACCTCCATTGCAACTCTCTTAACACAAAGGTTTCCCCATGCTGAAAGGGGAAAAAAAAAAAAAAAAAAAAAAAGGTTTTTAAAAAAAAAAAAAAAAAAACACCACACCAAACCTGAACACCTGAAACTCTGAGCATATACATAGTATCTCTATGAGCAAGGTTACCTGAATTTCACCCTAACATGTATTTCAACCTCCCGTCTGTTCAGGCAGCAGTCTTAGAAGTAGGTACATAACAGGTACGCTCTTTCTCATACCACTCGCCTTTGTGATTAGCTGCTCTTTAAAAATAATAGAGCTTTGAAAACTGGTATTTTTGGAAAGTTCTTTACAGTGTGAAAGTTTTGAAGTAAAATATAAAGAACCACCATCCTGTCAAACACTCTCCATTATCCTTCCTCTTGCAGAGAAGGGTAAGATTTTATAGGAAGCCCCAGAGATATGAACAATACTTGAAAATGTACAAAACTCACATGCAAGTTTCTGTCTTTTCCTCTTCTATCTGAAACAAAATAATTATGTACTATGATTACTGCAGCCCTCTTTCTTTTTGAGATTCTTTGCATTAAAATTCCTTCCCCCAAGTATGTTAGAAATACTTCACTTAAAGGTTCTTGCCTTCCTTTCATTCTCACTTCCAAGTAACAGTAAAGCTTTCCAAACATGTTTTTCACTGGAGAATTATAAACATTTTGTCCTCATTCTTTATAGCCCTAATTATTTTTCCTCCACAAACTTAGCCACAGACTTGTGTGCAGCCTCCCTCTCTGATCTGCTCTGTCAGAGCGCTAGCAACATAACACTCTTCCAACAGCAGTCTCCATACATTTTCCTATACTATTCACAACATACAAGAAGGTCTAGCTGAGCAAAGCTTCTCTCCTCTGTCAATGACCAAGAATATTTGACTAGTTTCATGTTACCGAAATTACTTCATGGATATGAAATCAAGCATGAGACCCTAAGCCAATCTAAAACACTGTCATCCCCACAAGGGTTTAAAAGGACCACCGCAGTAAGGCCAAACAATTCTAATGACACGTAGAAACCATCATCCTGTTTAGGGGGAAAAAAGCCAAACATGTAGCACTGTGACAAACTACACCTTAGCCCTCTACTTAAATTACAACTGCATATAGTAAGGAAAAGGCTTACTGTGTATAAGGTAAGTAGCAAGTACAGTCATAACTTGCTCTGTCCCTACTTTTGGTCATACTGAGATGTACCATCAAGAGGTTCACTGTGAGGGTGGTGAAGCACTAGAAGAGGTCAACCAGAGAAGCTGTGGAGTGTCCAGCCTTGCAGATATTCAAGACCTGACTGGACATGGCCCTGCGAAACCTCCTCCAGCTGAGTCTGCTCTGAACAAGCGATTGGACTAGAGGATCTCCAAAAATGCCTTTCTACACCAGTAGTTCTGTGACTCTAAGAACTGACACAACCTCAACCACAGTCTGCCTGAAATACCTCACTGGGATGTCTCCCCATTGGCTCCAGTGGGCTCCAGTTCAAAAGTCTACAAGGAGTTCCTGAGACACCTTTTTCTTTCTACAACACTTCTAATTCCTTAGACTCTACAACATCCTTTCCTCCATTGTCTTCCTAAAAGGTTTCGTTTACAGGCCATTAAAATTAAAAAATAACTACTCTCATGATTGCGTTACCAGCAATTTTCCTTTCCATACTAGAATTTAAGTTCTAATCTGTGAATACATCATTTGACAGTGAAAATCAGATGTGTATGTGTTTTGCGTATAAAGAAATTACATGTAAAATATTTAAAAGGTAACAAGACAAAGTGTATACAAAAACAGTGCTGAAGAAGCAACATGAAGACATTGCTGTATCACTCAAGTAATACAAGCAAATAAATAGAATTCATTATGTATCTGGATGCAAAAAATCTCTTAATCAGAACTCACTCTAACTCAAACTTAAGCATGGAGTTTCCAGAAATCTGGTCTACTTTCTTTTTAGAACAATTTATTTGTGTAATGTGTATACATTTCAATAACTCATAGTTTAAATTCCCCAATGCAATCTAAAATAGCTGCAGACTGATTTATAAACTCTGAAAAATTGTACAGTAATACGTAAGAATTTACTTCTTGATTTTAATTATCTAAGATTATATTCTGCAGTTGCATAGAGGTGAAAAATCTGTTTTATGAAATGTTGAAAAGTCAGTAACAGAAGACCTAAAAGCAGAGCACTGTTGTGAAATCTTTTCTTAGAAAGAATGAAGATATTGAATTTTGTGTCTGAATTATAGAGTGGGCACATGACAAATGCAAATTAGCAAGTTTCTGCCACATGCATATATTTTCATCACTTAAAACTAAACAGAGACCACATGCTCTTTCCCCAACACTGAAGAGAGACTGTTATCCTGGTTTCATTTAATTTCTTTCTGAATTTTAGACATGGTAAACTGGCACTGTAAAAAATAAAATTACAAATAAAATTTGAGCACATCAGTTGCTCAATTGCATATTGAGCATGTTAGTTCAATGTAATCTAGAAAAAAATCCCAAACAATTATATTTAGAGAATTTGATAAAGGTACAAGGGTGTAATGTGTAACGATATATCAATAGTTTTATAGAGATCTCTGGAGACTTCATAGCAGTATACATTAACAAATTCTTCCTCACATTTGATACACAAAAATGCTTTGAAAAGTTTTAATGCTGCAGTGGATCTGATGCACATTATGAGTAGCCAGGTTTTCTATCTGAATTCTCCACATCTAGCCAGATGGCCAATGTTCCTCTCTTTTCATAAAGTCAGAAACCATTTTGAGAACATCTGCATATAACTATGCTTTCTGTAAATCTAAATGGTTATTGGAATCAACCGGAAGATTTATACTGGTGTTACACTGGCTTAGACCAAACCTGCAACGCCAAGTTTGTTAAGCATCAGCAGTTTCAGATACCTAATCCCAATGTTAAACATAATGATTTATGAAAACTAGAACATTTGGTGTTCCGTTTTGGTTTCTCCTTTGTAGCTCATGATGTAGTAAGAGAACCACTGGTGAACAGGAAGCAGGCAAAATAATAATCATATATGGAGAAAAAAAAAAAAAAAAAAAAAAAAAAAAAAAA